>NC_056565.1:36208936-36217106 GCF_013358625.1 Macadamia integrifolia
CAAAAAAAAAAAAAAAAAAGATTTGCACCTTTACTGCTTTTCACACAAATCTATTTCAATCCATGATTTGAACACTGTAAATCCCCAAACTTGTTGAAATGGTGACTATTAGAGTCGTTTTTTATATTAAATGATTTCCTCTAACTCATATCGAAGAGAAAAACAAATTTCCAATTCCTTCGTTTGCTCTCATTTCGTATCTCACTCATGGTTTCTGTTTTACAGGTTTAAAGGAGTGTATTTTACCTATATCGGTCCCGTATCTGACTGTATCAGTTGATACAAGCATTTTTTTTTTTCAAAATAAGTATCATATGGATACTGAACGATACCGATACATATTGGTAACAAAATTAGAAACTTCTACTTATTATCTATATTAACCACTACGTAGCCCATTACTTGGGATTATAAATAACTACTTAATCCGGTATAGGACTTAAATCCCTACTATTTGGGCTTATAGAACGGACCGCGTTACTATAGAAAACTCAAATTTACTTAATCCATGACTCATATAACCCATTGGGAACTTAAACTGGGCCTAACTTATTCAACTGCAGGTTCAACTTAACCCAAAAAACTGAACAAACCCCAAATCCAAAAATTCTTCTTCCAAGGGATGTGAACTGCATCACCTACTGTCTCCAGTTGATCTCTGAACCTAGGGTCTCCATATTCAACTATATGACCACCTATAATTTATGAACAATGAGATCTACCCCAACAACTTCCTCAACTCTGTATTTGGCACATTTGGGGGAAGGGAGCTTGTTCACATCAAACTAATTGAAGGCTCAACAAAGCAATTGTTAGAAGCAAGGAGCCATAGAGCCCCCCCCCCCCTTTTTTTATTTACCGAAGAAATTCAGACAAGAATATAATATTAATGAAGAACATCAGACGAGAAACGAATTGAAGCAGAAATACCAGCATACCACAATAAAAATATATAAAACAACAAAAAAGAAATTGTAAATACCAGGAAAGCAAGGACCAGTTACTTCCACCACCATCATCGCGTCTGCCACCTGAATTTCCATCACCCTGGCCACCAGAACCACCAGTTCCTCCAACACCGCCATCTGAGACTGCCGAAATCCGAAAGTAATCCAAACCCAAGTCTCGAAATTTCATCCCAGAGTGACCCAAGTCCTTAAACCCAATTCCATGATAGGAATTTAAAGAGGATGTGCTTAAGGAGCCCGATGAACACACCCTAAAACCACTTCTCTTAGCAGAACATGTAGCAATTCTTCTAGGGTTACAGAAAGGAGAAACTGGTTTTGGAGAGAAAACAACAGAACGGGCAAGAAAGGGAGATTTACCAATAATTTTTACAAGATTTACAGCCATCTTTCCCTCACCGTACCAATCTGCTTCAAAGGGTTTGAACCGTAAGAATGTGTCTAAACCGCATACTCAGATATCAGAATTTGGCAGCAGCAAAAAATCTACAGAGAGTAACCAATACCCATAATTAGTTGCAAGCAGAAACTCCACGCACTAGCTAGATACGCATTAAACAGCAACCATTTCATGAAATTCAAATAATCAAATATAGCATAATCCCAAAAGAAAAGGCTTTAATACTCTAAAAAAACTATACACTAGAGGGTCATTAACACAGTAAAGCATTATATGAAATTCGAAAAACACTCATAGTAGCTATTGCAGTGTAATCACGCAGAAAGAAGGCAGCCAGGCAAATGCACGAACAGTTGAGTTAGACAATTTTCGTTTCGTTCTTCATACCTTTTCACAGAGAAAAGAGAGAACTGACAAGTGTGCGCAGCCGAAACCCCGAAGCAGCAGCTAATATGGTTAGTTGCTCGAGAGTGGAGAGAGTTACATGTCTACCTAGGGCGAAATAGAGAGAGAAACCTCTGGGAGAGAGGGGTCTCTGCAAGTGCAACCGAAAGCCCGGAATGGAATGCCAGCTGTCCGCTGATATGTTAGATGCTCGGAGAGTGGAGAAGGGAGACTGTTGGTTCACCAAATCTATCGATTCTATTCGTATGCAATCATCGTCATCAACACGGGAAGAGAAAGCCCACTTACTTGCAGTTAGGCTCGGATCAGAATCGGTCGACTCTGTCCCGAATCCCGATCCCAAGTTTAGCCGATTCGGGTCATTGACCACTGGATTGGGGGTCCAAGTCGTTCCTATTTAGATCGGGCAATTTTTTTGACATTGGATCAGTTGTTCTTACGATCACATGTGGAAGTCCCCATTCAAACAACATAGGCATCGTTTGACAATATTCTGTTTTTATCGTTTCTGCGTTTTCTTGTTCCTAGAAACGGAGAAACAACTTAGAAAGCATTTGATAAAATTATTCCATTTTATCTGTTTCTAGAAATATGAATCAAAATTTATGCATATTTACAATTCTATAAACGACTTTGACGAAATAAGTTCGATTTGTTCCGTCGTTTTTAGAAACAGATTTGAGAGAGAGAGAGAAAAAAAAAAAAGGGCTATTGTGCCCGATAAATCTCGTAACTATTTAAACCTAAAAAGAGGCAATCGAACCCTCTCTCCCTTTTGGGTATCCGATGAGACTATTGGGAGTTTTGTGACATTATGTCTGAAAAAAATGTTTTGAGAAACAGATTTATCAAACACCAAAAAAATCGTTTTTGTTTGCAGAAACATGAAAAGTCGTTTATGTTGTTTCTAGACACATAAATAGCAGAAACGTTATCAAACGGTACCATAATTACTCCACAATCCATTTTGTTATTAATATTAGGGGTAGCGGAAGAGTATTGTAACGCCCCGACCCATTAACCTTGCACAATATTGTCCTCTTTAGTCCATGAGCTTTAAGGTTTTAAAACGCATTGTGCCACATTAATGAGGCTAGAGGTTATTAACTAGCCCATTATTCTCTCCCTAGGCCACGTGGGACTAAAGTTTGCACACCCTCATCGATCTCTCACGCCCTTGTACTTGTCGTATTCTTGAGTGTTACAAGTATTCTGTTCGGGAGCATGGCTCTTGCACCATCACATGGGCCAATGAGAATGTATGCCCATGGAAACATCAATATGAGTGGACTTCTTATCTTTCATAGGAGCAATCCAATCATTTCACAGGCCTATGTTTAGGTGAATGAGCTTGCGTAAAATGTTCAAAACTATTTGGAAAGGATTGGGGTTTTCAAATCCACTGCAAAGGTAGCATTGTCGCGGGTAGAGCTTAATTATAATCCTTAAAAGGTTTATGAGGCAGGCATGGGACTGCATACCTCCCATGTGTTCGGCTGCGTGCTTGTGAGAAGTTGGAGAGCCGATGAAAGATAAATCATTGGAGAGGATCCAAATCCCAAAATAAAGGAATACTGAGCTTGTTTTGTTACTCCTGAGCTTGTGCCTAGACGACCCAATTTTACAAAGAGTAGCAGGACATTGATGGATGTATATACGTGGATATACTTCCATGTTCCATGTTTAAGCTTGTGCTCCATGCTGTTTGGGTTCGATTTATGGGTACTTACTTGTTCATTTATTATTGGATGGTCTTGTTGATTCAGTATTGATTTTTGGGTACTTGTTCATTTATCATTCGATAGTCTTGTTGATTCAGTATTAAAAATTGGGCCCTCCTTACCCTTTTGTATGGTGTACACAAATTATGTTATTTCATTAGTGCAACTTAGTCCCTTTGGCTGAAATGGAAAGAAACAATTACCTAACTGGTTTGCTTTCAGCCGAACCACTTTTTAAACTCAATTCTCCCTTTTTACACACTACTCTCATTGATCAAATCTAAACCAACATTTAATTTAGTCAAATGGTAATTTATATGGGTGGGCAAGTAGACCTTGGGATCCCCATTCATATTTCAAGTTCCATTCTAAAAGGGAGTAGCTGTATGGAAAAACAAACCATTGAAAAGTTCAGGACTACGGAGAGGATACAATGAGGTGCATGAATAGATATGAGAGGTACCTTGAATGCCATCAAATACAGGTCATTCCTTATGGGGAGAAGTTTTTCTTCACCGTGTGGTGAGGTTCACCCCATTTGAATCCTCTACAATGTCCCAACCAGCCCAATGCACATCAAACAACTAGGAGGATTTGGGGTTGCTTGTCTAAGTCCTATCAACCGTTCGTTGCACGTTGGGGCATTTGATGCATTGGAGAGGAGCCAGATCCACTTCATCCCAGGGTTCACAAACCCCTATATGGTTTTAGAACCTTCCAAAAAGTTACTCCCAATACCCTTGTGCAAATCTAAGGCCCGCTTGGTGAATGGAATGGATTCTCATTCATTGTGACCTAAGGAAAACTTGCTTCGTCCTTATATATTCAATAACTAAAAGGACTTTATACCAAACGATAGTACCAGCTCGTGACCTTGGAGCACTTTTCCTCTATTTTTTATGTCCATAATTTTATTTTATTTTTTGCCATATTTTTGTTTCAGATTACTAACGATTTGGTCCTTTTGTTGAATAACTTAACTATTCTGGTGATGATTAAAAACTCTTAACCCCAATCTGGTACCCCCAATCTGGTACTAAGTTATTTTATTTATTGATTTTTTCTTTTATTAGGAAAAAAATGAAATGACCGAATCACTCTTCAACGGTTCATCTCATGGCATGCAAGAGGGACAAGAGGTGCAGCGGTGAGTGGCAATAAGGATTCAACGGTTGGGAGGGTCCCGACATACACCCCAGCCTTTGAATCCTCACTGTCACTCAAGTCTTCCCACATAGGATTTGATTTTTGTGCTAGTCCAAGTCAGCACTTTGGCAACCAGAGTCCATAGGCCAATAATTTTACCTGACAGAGAGAATTGGCATTTTGGGAAATTAGGTATGGTTACATGAATTTTTTTTTTTATAGGTGCAAGACACGAGGGCCAACTAGAGGGTCAGTGGAGCAGAGTTATTACAAACTAGTAACTTACTACTACATTTTGTGGCTTCGAATAATGAAGGAAAATAACGACATGGGGCGAACTTGCTCTCATTATTCATCTGTCGGTCATGGTTTAAGAATGTGGATATTGGTTTGAATCGATAGGATTGGATTGATATCGGTCTTGATTGATTTCGTTTTTTAATCGATAATGTACCAATAGATTGATACGAACAAATGATGAAACAGTAAAAATATATTTTTAAATTGAATCAAGAGTATTTCTGTTCAATCCAAATAAATTTCAGATCAGTATTGGCCTTGATCGATCTCAACCCCGATTCCTTCTTCTCTAACTTTGCTGCCCACACATGTGATGAAGAAATCCAAGCACATTAATTTCATTAATCTTAATCGCATATTGTATTTCAAGAAGATGAAGGGTAGGAGGTTCAAGCCAATGACCTTCCCTTGACTTATGTTAAAGTCCAACTGTCTAGTTGCCTTCCGTTGAGGTAGAAGCTCATCTACAAGCTAGGATTGCATTTTGTTGTCCATAAATATATAGTTTTATATCTAGAAACGGGAAATTGTCATTATAGTGCCTGTTTTTTTTTTAGTGTTTTGTAAATGATACGTCATTTTGAATTATGTGGAAGATGTAGCAACTTCAATGGTTGGATAGAGAAAACATAGCCAAGATTAATCACATGTCAAATTACATATCCTAATTCGATTAAATATCCACTCATATATTGACATACATCCCAATGTATGTATATATATACTTACAATACTCCTATCACATTATGCATTCCTTGATTTGAGAAGTACTTTGTTGTCACATGGCAAACTTCGAAAAATAAGAAACTTGATATGTGAGAAGTGTTCAATGGGCTTACAATGTACTTTGTCCACAAAATCTGGCACCCCTTGGACCATTTAGGAATGCTTCCTAATGTGTGGTTAATTTTTACACAAAAAGCATTTGAAAAAGGGTGGAGAGTTTCCTACGCTAGCAAGTAGGAAGCTATTTTCATACTAACAAGTCACTGTAGCCATTTGAAATATGAAAAATTTACAGCGTCACCCCTAGAGAATGCCACTATTAAAGACACCCTTTATATAATGTCAAATTACGCTCGCGCCCCCTACTGTCAGTTTCTGTTACGGAATGTACCTTAAATGCTGCCATCATCTAAATTTTTTTTTTCCTAAATACCAAAATACTCTTATAAAAAGTGAAGTACCTAATATATCCTCTCTTAACCCCCTAACCCCAAATCCAATATGAACTCTTTCATCCCTAAATCGATATTGGGCTCCTTCATCCCCAAATCGTTGCAATGCAGGTGGGTTGAGATCTTCAAGAACATGACTCCTCGTGGCTTCCATGGTAACCCATATGTCAATTAAGGGTGTCAATCGGTCCGGAACCAGGTATTTGGTCCGGTTCTGGTTTCGATTCCAAGGACTGTTAGTGTGATCCAGAACCAGACCAAGTCTCGTATTGATTTTGAAAATTGGTACTCGCACTCAACCTATTCAGTTCCGGTCCAGTTCTGGTTCCTATTTGGGAACAAGCAATAACAAGGGCAAATGTCCCTAGCTCAATGGCCCATTGAGATATGTCTCAAACGTCCAATTATCTATAATGTGGTAGATCGGATGAGTCCCAACATTATATCTATAAATAAACAACAATAATTTCCAAGTTCCATTTCAAGAAAAAAAACACATATACATCAGAAAGATAAGAAGGCTCATACAGAAAGTTACAACGCTATTGGAGATTGAAAATCAAACAAGTGCAGCGTTGTAGGAGATGGAAAATCAACCTATTGTAATGTTGTTGAGAAGAATCAACCGATTGGTCGTCGGAAAATCGTGAGAAAAGGAAGAAGTGATGCTTTCAGCCACTACAATTTTGTCTAAGATAAAAAAGTGCTGCTATGTTAATCATGAGAAGAGGAAGAATAGAACACTTCAAACTTGAAGAGTTACACTTAAGTAGATTATTTAATTCACGGTTCATGAATCCTAGAGCAACAAAAACTAAAAAAAAAAAAAAAAAGAGGGTTTTACAGTTGGACTATAATTGTAACTCTATAAGATGATTAATTATGTCGGGTTTCCATATTAGTTACATCAAATTTTTAGTTAAAGAGAAAAAAGTAATAATAAGTTATTCGACCCGATTTCGGTTAGATCCGACGGTTCTTGACAAAATCCAGATCCGGACTGAACTGAATTATAAATACTTATTTCAGATCCAGAATTTAACCATATTATAATGGGTTGGATTTGGTTCAGGCTATTCGGTCTGGAATTGGATTCAATTTTCGGTTTCGGTTCTGATTTGACACCCTTACTCTCAATTGCTAACTCGGACGATTCCAACACATCTTTCCACAATATCTCTGCCTTCCCCAAGAGCTTAGACCTTCCAATTCTCCTGAGAATCGCTGTTTTATTTCTCCACCTAAGCTCGAACACCACACTTTGTTGCTTCAGTTCCTCCATGCAATCTTTGTTTGGTGAACACTCCAACGAGATGGACTCGATCCAATAGGGATTACTCGTAGATGGGATTTCCTTAGGCTCTGTTTATTTCAACGTAACATTTTACATGTAAAATTTTACGTATGAAAATTTTACATGGAAAAGTTTCCCTGTAAAATTTTCCTTGTTGAATTATTTTCCAGCATTTGTTTGTAATAGGGAAAATACTTTCCTTTGCTTTCAACTCTCATAGTTTATTATTAGAAAAAAAAAAAAGCTCTCACAGCTAGCTTCTTGACAACCCGCTAACCCACATATCTACATCAACCATAACCCTCAATATAAAGCTGGAGAATTTTTTTAAAATCATCAATGAAGATATGAGGAAGGAATCTCTGGCAAAAAGAATAAGGAGGTGCACCAAAGGATGTGAACTATTGTGAACTACGGTAAACAAAAGATATGGAATTGATTGCGAGTTACTGCAGCATTTGCGACACAAAGAGCACACTCAACGGTGACCTTGCACTTGGGCTTCAAACTCCTTGGAGCTTGGGTGCTTGGGGTAGAATGGATCCGCTACTCGTACGATTACCTGGTCGTACACAATTAAATGACAACACGTGTAATTAACTACTTTGTACTCATGGGTCTGGGAGTAAATGAAGATGCAAATACAAGAATGCCCCTGCACTACGGTCTACTACGACTCTTGTTTAGGGTAGGGGATGCCATGGGCTGAAGTGAACCCAACAACATTATCACATCTGCCCTTCTTGTGTGCTTTTTTT
>NC_056565.1:36217126-36241464 GCF_013358625.1 Macadamia integrifolia
AAACCCTTATTGGCTTCTTGTTTACTAAGAGAGAGAGAGAGAGAGAGAGAGGAAATCATTTATATCTGTACCCTAGAATCTGTGGAAACATAACCCTAAAACAATGCAGAAGATAATGGAAAAACAAGAACAAGCAATGCATACAGATTTATGAGGTTCAGCAAGATTGCTTACATTTCCGGTGAGATGAGATCCTGCTTCACTATCAATGGAGAATAGAGTTCCAGCGCTCGTCCCTCACACCTCTCAGTATTGTTTGCATTATAGAGAAATAAACCATCGCTACAAATATATGGCAAAAAACCCTAATCTGGAAGGTACACAGTTGCCCTCAAATAAAAAATTCGAGCGGGGCTGTGCCCCCTACACCCCTGCTATGCAGGGGGCCTCTTACCCCCTTGTAACCCCCACGGCCCGTTAACTGGTCCTATCTGTCGAGGCACTGCACCAATACTCTCTGGGTTAAATTGTGACGGAATACAAGACATCCTACACCAACAAAATCTTCCCGAAAAATTCCCACTCTTTCCCAAATACCTTCATCTCCCCACTTCCCTCTCCTCTATTTGTTTCACTTCGCCTCTGCAACTCCATCTCAAACCTCTCTCTCTCTCTCTCTCTCTCTCTCTCTCTCTCTCTCTCTTTTCTTTCCAGATATCTCTTGTGCCAGTATTCCGAGAAGAATAAATATGCAGATTCCGGTGATCCAGATCTCATAAGCTATGACGAAACTGTCATTCCGCTTTCTCCTTCGTCAGCCCAATTTATTTTTGCAGATTTTCCTGAATATGTTCAGCTCTGTATCCTGATCGCCTACAATGAGATCGAGACTCCCCAGTTCATGGTTGTTCATTCCGGATCAGATTTCGAGGTCAGATTTTACAGTTCGTGGATGTCAACTTCCACTCGAGAAATTTAAGTTAATCATGAAATTACCTAATCGGTGCTGAAATGATTCTGAGAAGAAAACCAACAAAGTAGAGAAGATTAGAAGAAGAAGAAGCAGCCGCTCACAGAGAGACTCGATTTTGTCGGGGAAGAAAGTAATTCTTTTCTAGGATTGTTTTACGCCTATTTTAAGCGTAAAATATTTCTGGCTATTTTCCGGTAAATATCAAGATTTTGGGAAAACTTTACCTGATGAAAATTTGTCAAGTTATAAAACAAATAATGAAAAATATAATTTTACATGGAAAATTTTCCACATAAAAACAAACGGAACCTTAGTGTTTAGCCGAATCTTTTCATTTTTCCTGCGCAGCAAAGATAGCATCTAGCAAAAAGCTTCCTCGTTGATATGGATTCGGTATTTTCTGCTTCAATGATACTCAGTTCCCACTTGAGAGAGGATTGATATTGAGAAGCAGCCATTGATTCAGAATAGAGATGCAAGTTGGGCTTAAAAACATAGAAAGCAGAAGTTGGAAATGATTTGGTTTGTTTTGACGAAGAATGGGAAACTGTGAAGAAATGGAATATTTTGGGGTTGACGACATGCCACGATTGCGCATGAATGGAGAATGGCGATGATTTTGCAGTTCTTGGAGAATGGCGAAAGTGTGTGCAGGGATGGAAAAGAGTGAGCCCATGGTGGAGAAGGGGAGAAGGTTTTTGCTCCTTTCAAACCTTTTTATGTTGTAGTCAAAAGGGTAAAACCATCATTTTAGTATCTCACTTAATATAGATTGACAGTAACGAGTATGACCATAATTTGAAATTATGCAAAAGATGTCTCTCTAATAATGGTATTCTCTAGCTTAAGACGATGTAAATTTTCCTTTGAAATATTTGTTGAGGGTATGAGTTACATATTCTATGGGCATGTCAATGTCATTGTCCAGTAGTGAGTTAATTTTCAGATCACTCTGATTTCTTTATTTATTAATATAGTTTTTTTTTAATCTAAATCTATTTGAGGAAAAAAAACCTTTGCAGAAGTAAAAAAAGTTAAAAGGGCAAAAACTTCAAATAAAGCTGTTCTTTATAATTAAAATTGGCTACCATGGTATAACATACAAGAGAATTATCCATCCTTCCAACAATCAGGATCACCAATCATTTGTCAACAGAGTAAAACATGCTGTCTTAGGATTGAATCCTAATTTTGGGTTGACGGGGGTGTTTAAAAATATAATATATAATAAATTAGTAATTTTCTAACGGAGTTGATGAGTTATGGTGTGCACAAAGCCTATGCTCACTAGAAGGTCTTGGACATTGTTTGATAACGATTCTACTGTTTCTAGAATTAGAAACGTCTTTTCACATTTCCGAAAACAAAAACGGATTTTTTGATTTTTGATAAACATGTTTCTCAAAACGTTTTTTGTAAACATAATGCCCTAAAAATCCCAATTGTATCATCAGATGTCCAAAATGGAAAGAAGGTTTGGTTGTCTCTTTTAGGTTTAAATAGTTGAGAGTTTTATTAGGCACAATAATATTTTTTTTCTCTTTTAAATTCGTTTCTAAAAACGACAAAACAAGTCCAATCATTTCTAGAATTGTAAAAAAACATAAATTTTGATTTATTTTTCTAGATACGAATGAAACAGAATAACTTTATCAAACGCTTTTTAAGTTGTTTCTCCATTCTTGGGAACAATAAAACACAGAAATGGCAAAAACAAAATATTATCAAATGGTGCCTTAAATTCGAGCCTCCTAGCTATTATCTACTTCCCCAATTAAGTATAAAAGAAAAAAAAGATAATTCTTAGATATGGGGTGAGAGGGGGGGTAGAAATCGTCTGAAATTCGCATCGGTGCAATTCCATGCAATTCTACCCCAGGCGATTGACACGTGTCCCTGTGTATATCCACGGTTCAGATTTAATCCCCACAAACCACTGAACAAACCATCTTCAACCAAACCAGTGGAGACCAAACCGAAACAAACCGGTTCGGTTCATTATTTGAAATAAAAATGTGATGTTTTCCCTCTCTCTCTCAACTCTCTCTGTCTCTCGGCCTCTCTCTCTCGACTCTCTCTGTCTCTCGGCCTAAAAGTTCGAGATCTGCAAGCAAAAGCTCAGATCTCGGTCGACCTCTCTCTCGACTCTCCCTCTCTGTTCCCTCTGTCTCTCTGTCTCTCTCTCTCTCTCGACTCTCTCTGTCTCTTGGGCGCCGCCCCCGTCGCTCCAATGCCGCCGCCCCCATCGCTCCAATGCCGCCGCCCCCGTCGCTCCAACCGCTGCAGAGCTAGTCTCCGGAGGTCTCCCGGGACGGAGAAGTTTCCGGCAGACAGTATGTCGGCACTGGCTTCGAAGCCTCTGTATGAAGGGCGATGCCTGTGGTTTCCTTCACCAGTACGACAAGTCACGGATGCCCATATGTCGATTCTTCCGAATGTATGGAGAGTGTCGCGAGCAAGATTGTGTTTTTAAACACACCAACGACGACATCAAGGAGTGTAACATGTATAGACTACAGATGGATTGTATAGACTACAGATGTATTGGATTTTGTAGTGAAACACTATGATTTGAATAATATGAGCATTTCGGTATGTCTTGGTTTTGTAGTCATGGATGTGTGTACTGTGTTTGTTTTTGTTTCTGATTGAGAATTGCCAAAGTTTGAGGGGTTAGTTTGTGTAGAAGAGATAACTCACCGACATAATGATTCCACAAACCAAACTACTACCATGAGCTCTTATAGTTGTAGCTTATCTGTTAAGGTACTCAATAGACACCAGCAAGGTAACCGGCAAAATCCCCAAGCCTTGACCTCCCGGAAAACTCTCATCTATCAGTCTCATAGTCAACCTTAAATTATGAAAAGATCATACTTTATTGTCCTGAATCGTGTGATCTCTCTTTGGCAATATATAACACCAAAGTACTGTACAATTATTAGTTTCACGGAAGTTAAAATTTAAAGGGGATTTATTAAGCATGTCCTGATATTAGAAAAGCTTCAAGCATTCTTTACAAGCTTTTGGCAGGTATGTCTTGGGGGACATACTACGGACTGCACATGAGAGCTAGCTTTATTGGGCTTGATTGTACTGTAATGTTGCATTATTTTCCTTGTTTCGTGCCCATTAGTTTTGCTAGAAAAAGTAAATGTAGTATCCATGTCCTATGTCTCCTGACTGGCAGGTAGAGAATCTCAGAGTCCATATGTTGTCCATGAGATTTTGCTGTTGTGAGAAGATCGAACTAGCTGAGTGATGTAGGAGAGGAAGAGAGAAGAAGTTCTTTGCTGTTGTGAGAAGATCGAACTAGCTGAGTGATGTAGGAGAGGAAGAGAGAAGAAGTTCTGAAAATAAAAAAGTAGAAGAAACATTAGCTGGTGCTTTAAATATCAGATCTGGTTACAGAGAACCGATAGGGAGAGTCGAGATCGAGAGAGAGAGGCTGAGAGATTTTCAGAGATTCGAGATCGACAGAGAGAGCCCGAGAGACAGAGAGAGTCGAGAGAGAGAGAGAGACAGAGAGACAAAGGGAACAGAGAGGGAGAGTCGAGAGAGAGGTCGACTGAGATCTGAGCTTTTGCTTGCAGATCTCGAACTTTCAGGCCGAGAGACAGAGAGAGTCGAGAGAGAGAGGCCGAGAGACAGAGAGAGTCGAGAGAGAGAGGGAAAACATCACATTTTTATTTCAAATAATGAACCGAACCGGTTTGTTTCGGTTTGGTCTCCACTGGTTTGGTTGAAGATGGTTTGTTCAGTGGTTTGTGGGGATTAAATCTGAACCGTGGATATACCCCAGGGACACGTGTCAATCGCCTGGGGTAGAATTGCATGGAATTGCACCGATGCGAATTTCAGACGATTTCTACCCGAGGGGTGAAGCTTGGCACGTTGGGTTAGGGTTTTACAAACCTAGGCCCAGCCCAAGGTTGCTTCTCCTAATTCTTAACCTAGTCGGGAAAATCCAACCCTAATCCAAACCATTTTGGCACAATCTTACTTGAAATTTGAAATTTGTTTGTGTAGGTAGTAACAGCATGGATGTGTTTTAAAACCCCGCCCCAATCCTACCCATTGACACCCATACTTGAAAATTGTTTGGGTAGGTAATAACGGCATGGATGTGTGTCGCGAAGCTTAGAAACAACTCTACTATGGCATAACAAATACCTTTAGATGCATAATTGTATATTATGAACACTAGCTTAGCCTAGTGGTGGCAATTAGTGTCAGCACCCAAGGGAGAAGGTCATGTGATCAAACCCTATCATATTCGGGTGGATGTGTGTAGGTGCGGGTGGACCTTTGGCCCTACTAGCGCCCAATAAATTGGACATTGGCCAATGGCAAAAAAAAAAAAAAAAAAAAACATAATTGCACGTGTAGTGTCATAAATATGTATAAATATGATGATTTGGCTTGAAAGAAATCGAAGAAAATATGACAACCATTGTAAGCCTTCAAGTCTTGTGGTGAAAGCAGTGATCAATGACTTGGGGAATTTTTCAATTGTTATTCCTGTTCAGATCAAGTCAGTAAGAGATCTTCATCTTTCGGCATCTATGTGTTTGGTGCGTTCAAGTCCTAAACAAAAGCATATCAAAGAGTTATATTGGGGGAGACCGCCTGTGGGATGCTGCAAAATTAACATTGATGGGTGTTCGTTAGGCAAGCCGGGTTACACAGGAGTTGGGGGTATTTTTCATAATCATAATGGATATCCAATGCGCTATTTCTCCTCCTTTGAAGGTATCTCCTCCAACTTTGGAGCTGAGTTTTTCAGGTTTTTTTGAAACGATCAACATAGCCAAGCTCTTAGATCTAACTTGGTTAGAAGTGGAATGTGATTCGAAAGTAGTGGTGTGGTGCATTGTGAAGAATTCTATCCCATGGAATTTTAGACAGAGGTGGTTGCCAGTGGTGAGCTATTTAAATCAAATTCAATGGAGCATCTGTCATTGCTTCCGTGAAGTAAATACAATAGCAGATGGTCTTGCTAAACATGAGGCTGCGACTAGATCCTCATCAGTATGGTCGTCTCCCCCAAGATTCTTGGTTAATGATATAGAATAGGATGCTATGGATAAACCAAGATTCCGATTCTTGTGAATCTGGAGTTGTGTTAGTTTCAATTTTGTTTCGGTTTCAGTCTTTGCTGATGGCAACGCCGAAGGCAGAGTAGAAAATCAAATTTTTTGGTGTGTTTAAGCCCTTTTGGGTTAATTATATTTCATTTATTCTTTTTAATACATTACTTTGCTGACCTTAAGCAAAAAAAAAGTACTTGTATGTTATTCGGTCTATTGCTGGTCAGGCAGGGTGGACCTAATGCTCCTTGTCCCAGCTCCACCGGGCCCACCCAACCTTTGGCCAAACACAAAAAAAATCGAAGCAGGTTAAAGTTTTCTAGGTCCAAGCATAACGTATGTTAGTGCTTCTCTCTGTCCCTCTCTCTCTCTCCTCCCTCTTCCAAAATGACATATCAACCCCCTTACTGTGGAGAGAGAGAGAGAGACAAGGAGGCACTACACGCTTACACAATCGAATATCATGACGGGCAAGACATTGGGCCATTGAGAAAATATACAGACAAATGAAATAGGTATTCAATATTCCACTATGACAATTAAATGCACTTCTTTTTATCATCCATTTGATCAAATAAAAATAAGAAACCACAAAAGCTAATTGATCTAAGCAATTGAATTCCATAGAATTAAGTAAAGATCAGTAGCAGTTACATTAAATTCTTATCATATATATTTTAATCGCCTGGAAGCCACTGTACAACCACAAAGGCCGCAGGTGCAAGAGAACCCACAACAATCACAGCAGCCTCTTCCTTCTTTGATAATTTTTCCCCCATATTAGGAAATCAAAGTTCACAACAGGACCTGAAACTTCACACATTTAGTTTAGGGGTGACATTTAAGCTTCACAAATTTAGCAATAGCTCAAGCAAAAGAGACAAATATTACCTATCAATGTTATCTCTCTCATCACCACAATCCTATACAAGGACTCCTCTCTCTTTATCTTTACCCTGCACAGCAATTGCCAAATTACAAAAAGGATGCATAAGACAGAATTGAATCAGTCAGTATGAATAGCAAAGAAGAAACAAAAAAATTCTATTTCACAAACCAGCAGCCACAGGTTACCTATTGGTGACAGTATTATCTGGTTTGAAAGGAATAAATGATATTTAACTCGGTAGAAACTAGGGAAGAAAATCTTATTTATATGTGGCACAAACCACCTCACTTGTAAGTAGTCTTTTTTGTTGAGGGGAAAAGTATGATGAAAAAAATAAAAAATACTAAGAACACCAACTAACTAGCCAGCCCTGGGCTCAGGGCTAACACAAAAATTCCCTGGTCCAGGCTCATCCAAACACAGGCTGTGCTCATCCAAATGTATTTCTTCCAAACTTGGAAATGCAATGAATTCCAAGTCCTCATCTGATACTATCTTCACTAGTTGAGCACATCGATATACATATAAACGCTGCAACTTTTTTAAGAGCCATGTTACACCATTAGTGAAAAGCACCTTTAGATTAGGACATGCCTTTATTTTTATATATTTCAAATTAGAAAAACATCCATATTGTGGAACCCCCAGTACATATTGCCTGCAACTGATCCACTTGATCAAGTTCCAACCTACATAAGCTTTCAAAAGCATTCCTTTCGGCTTCCTCTACGATCAATAATGTCTTGAGATCTGGACAACCTCATACAATTAGCCCTTCACAGCCGCTAGTTGGAGCACGTGTCAAACCCTCACATGACGTGAATCTCACATTTCCATCGAAGTGTAGAAGGTCTGGCAAAACCGAAGTATCTATAGCACAATTTCGCAAGTGTAAACTACGCATGCATTTAGATTTAGCTAATGACCTAAACCATTGGAAAACATTCACTTGCCTTATTTCAATGCTAATATCAGTTAAGCTAATCAATTGGGACAATTCCTCTATGCCACTTGGGTACCATTTTAACCCGCTATCATTAGTGTTGAACTTCTCTAGCTTATGCAAATAAAACCCCATGTCGTATCCTCTTAAGCATTCCAGTGTAACTAATGTCCAAACACCTTAAAATTTTCAACTTTTTCATCTCCACTGGTACCTTTCTTAATCTTTTGCAACCATGCAAGTCTAACAATATGAGCTGAACCAAATTTCCGATTTCATGGGGTAAATTTTCTAGATTCAAACACCAACTTAAGCACAATGAATGAAGGTTGACAAGATGAGATATTGAAGGTGGAAAATTTTTTACCTCAAAACAAGAGCTCAAATCTAGTATCCGAAGTGCTGGCATGTGGTCGAGGAAGTTCACTTGGGGAATGTCCTTGATAAAAGAAATGCCTAAAAGGAGCAATGTGTGAAGTTGTGGACACTGATTTGGCAATTGAGGTAATGATTCTATCCGATAATTATTTATCAATGAAATCCTTAATGCTTTGTACCATTCTGAGGCATCGGGTGCCTTAATTATTCCAACACCAGCCTTTGGAATGAACTTGGAATGGTAATTATTCGATGTAGAAAGAGATGTGATCCAGATACCCAATTCACGCATCACGTCGTGCAATTTAACTGAATCAAAGTAGTCACCATCATCGAGCATGGATGAATTTCGAAGCTTTCCAACCAAAACATCTATTTTATTTCTCATATCTCCAAGTTGATGGATCCCAAACAGAGTTTCCTCACCAATAGCAAAATCAACCAATTTCTCTTTGTTAATGTTGTGATCCTCAGGAAATAGACAACAAGAAAGGAAGAGTGATTGTTCAATTGGTTCCAATTTTTCAAAACTAAATATGAGTCTAGAAAATACCTCTTCTTCTATTCCTCCAAGATTTGAAGCTGACTGATCCAATTCACGTAAAGCATCTTTCCATTCACCCTCTGTTTCACGTGTTGACATTGTGCCACCAATAACAACGATAGCTAGCGGCAATCCATCACACTTTCTATGAACCTCCTTGGCAAAGGGTTTTATTGCTGGTTTAGAAGTAATAGGCTCACCTACTTTTTGAACAAAAACCTTCCATGCTTCATCTGGTCGTAATTTGTTCACTGGAATCGATTGAAGGGAATCTCTTGCTCCAAACCCAATCACAAATTTTATAGCCACTGAAATTAATCGAGATGCCATTAATATTTTGCAGCCATTCTCTTTCTTTGGCCTTGGAATATTGCAGATTTCACCCAGATCAATAACAGGCTCCCACATGTCGTCTAATATCAACAAATACTTCCTTGTTTCAAAAAGAGAGACAATTGGTCTTTCAGATCATCGTCATCTGGGCGATTTCTCAAGCCCAAGCCTTCAGCAATTTGCTTTCGTATTTCTATGAAATTGGGTGTGGATGACACAGTGGTGAAAATCACAGATTCGAAGTGCTGGGTCATCCTAAAGTGCTCATTGGCGTGTCGTAGGAGTGTTGTTTTGCCTATACCTCCCATACCATACAACCCAACAACAAAATACCTATCGTCCAGCACCGCATCGATGATCTCACCCTTCAATTTCTCTGTTGTTGTTTGTCCCTCGATGGAAATGATGTTCAAATTCCTCCCTATCTGCCGTGGTGGAGCCACAGTCCAACCAGATCTTGGGTCATCTCCATACTGTTAGAACTCCCTATGCGTTTGAGTTTGAAACCCTATTGAGGAAACCACACAGGAAAAACAAGAACACGAGTCTAATAAAATTATGGAGGATCGATTTGTACCTTTCACCTAGTATGCTGAAGATGATTGATGTTGGTCACTCCCACTTTCGCTCTATTGGCTTGGCTATGGATCTTCTACAACCCCTTAAACCTCCTTGGTTCTCTCACTTTAGTGGTAAAGTGAGGAAGAGTGAATAATGGTTGTAGGGACCCAAAACCTAGTATTTATAATACTGTCCTGCACTCAAAACCCTAAACCACAATAGGTTGAGCCAGCATATCCCTAAGCTTGAGAGTGGACCGAACCGGTTCATGCAATTTGACTCTCACCCATTTAATCAACCCGAATAATTAATTTAGCCCATAAATCCAACAGCAAGGGGAGCACCCCGATACAGGGGAAACGCCCCCAAAAGGGGCATGGTGGTCATTGCACCCCCTTTCTGTGGCGCAGGAGTAGCATGGAGCATCCTTTGGTCAAATAGCTAACAAATTAGTTTATGATTCAACAGCTAATGTGGCCTTGCCTTCTGTGGGGTCTTCTCTTCACTCATTAGAGTTAAAAGACTCATTTCTGAAAGGACAAGGCCTCCAAGGCCCCAAAGGCCTGACCCACACATCAACTTTAAAAGAGAAATTAATCATAGCAAAATTTGTCTAGTGAATGTCTTGGGTTACTTTAATTTGTGGGACCCTAACCGCCGGCAGAATCAGAAGTGGGAGTCTTAGGGCTTTTTTTTTTGTTCCCTTAGTCGCCAGCTGTGTAGATAAATTCTTCAGAGGGAGATCATTATTTGGCTGTGCTGGTTACTATGTTAGTGTGGGACCAATTAGGGGAAATACAACCATCTAATTAGTGGGTAGGGTGGTTTATATCTCACATTGTATGTCAGGTTGTAGAGATGCGCATTCAGGCAAGTGTGGGTTACGTCAGCCCTCTCGTGTTTATTATCTCTTCTCTCCTTTGTGAAAAGAATCCCTACCCTTTGTTATAGGAGGAAAGAAGTTAGCACAAAGAGCTTTGGCATATATATATATATATATATATTGATTGGGTTACCTACAAGGGTAGTGTAATAAGAAATCGACATGCAACACTAATGAGGAGTTTGAAAATGAAAATGACATCATCTATACAAAGTCCACATGGTTAGAATAAGAGAGAGTGTGTCGATGCAGGTCCCACAATTTATTACGTGAAAAGGTATAAAGAAATCTATACAAGATCATTATAGCAATCTTTTTCCTATATAATATTTTGGGGCTTAGTTTTGGTGGAGAGCAATTAAAACACATCCGACGTGCATTTAGATCTTCTATCAAAATCAAAACTGTCAAGACTAAAAGAAAATAAAAATTGAAAAAGATATTTGGGAGGGGGGGAGGAACATTTATGATGAACGGAAATCTACAGGCAAAGATAATGGGCACCTAGATCTATAACGGGGTAATAAATCATGTTGGATTCAGATTGTAAAATTGTAGGAAGAATTAGACCCAACTTCTCATGTTCACATACGTGTCAAGTTTCACACACGTGGTAAAACAAAGCATGAAAAGCATTAAGTGCACAAAATTATAAGGTTGCATGGACATTACATGGGAGCAAATGAGATAATTAATGATTGATCAGTTTGAGTTTGAAATTTTTTACACATGAATTATTTTGACAATTTCCTAGATATCCAACGATGAACTGAAATATCTTTCAAACATGCCTACACATTTCAGTAGTGAAAAGAATGTAGACATAGTTCTCTTCAGGTTTTCTAAAATTTGATAACCTTTAAGCATAAATAAGTAGAATCTGAGTAGGGTTGCAATAAACCATATGATGGAGTCTTTTCTTATGCATATTGTAATATTTTCAATATTTTTTTATGTTATTTATAAGTAAAATATTTCAACCATCTTATCTATTTAACCCACTAATGAACTAATTTTTAAATAAAAAAATCTAGTCGGCCATCTGATACATGAGGGACCATTTGATGGAGCCATCCATGATCCATATCTTTCTCTAATCCTTTCCCCACAAAATCTTACATTTCCTTCTTCTTCTTCTTTTGTTTTTTGTTTTTTTTTTTTTTTTTTTTTTTTAAGAAATATTCCTCATGTAACCATGCATAGTTATACGTAGTTGTCGCCATGATGTAGATCATATAATACTACGATAATAACATCATTATATAGTACATAAATTTATGTACTTTTATTTTTGTTTGGAATAAAGAAGACTGTTCCTATTGCACAAAAAGAAGACAAGATCAGGGTTATGATCACTATCATGCAATTTTTATGTAATATATATATAAATATATATATATATATATATGTGTGTGTGAAAAAAAATAAAAATAAAATATTAATCATGTTGTTTTGTTATAATAAGATTTTCTCCATATATATTTATTTATAAACCTCCGATACTCCTATTAGTTTTTTATTAATTTGACCTACATTCCTAGTATGAACTCCATCCTTAAATATATATAACTCAGCTAATACTTTTTTTTTTTTTGGGTATAAACAATTAAAGTAGTACAATACAAAAGGTCAATTAATTATCTGAGAACATATGTAGCTCCATATGGGGAAGGGAGGCTAGAAAACCTCTTCAAAACATTGTTGCTTCCCACGTAGTTACTAAAATACTATTCTATATATGCATTTTAGGTTTACATGGATCATTACTCATTTAGTTCTTCAAAGGGTTGGTGTTTCATTCAACTAATGAAGAAGAAAACAAAATCCCAAGGATCAAGACTAAGAGAGAGAAGACAAATCTATTAACCTTTTTCTTAATTTCCTCTCTCCCTACGTGGGTAGTGATGGTGATCATTTCATCTTATGAAGAATATGAAATTCTAAGTTTGATCCTCACTCCTCCAATAATAACCAGCCCTTCTTCATCATTATGAAGTTTTCATTAAAAAATTAGAAGAAGGTGATAACCTCTTTAAATTTATTTAAAGAAAGTTGGTAGTTGGTAGTTGTTACCGATCAGCATCATATACAACACAAAGCCCTGATAAAGGTTTTTATTTAATAATAATAATAATAATAATAATAATAATAATAATAATAATAATAATAATAATAATAATAATTATTATTATTATTATTATTATTATTATTATTATTATCCTGAAAAGGGTTAGGTTGTATAATTTATGGTATTCTCAACTTGTAATCATATTAAATTGCTTTCCAATGGGGTTGGTAACTTAGTAAAAGGAAACACTTGTCCTATCATCATTCAAGTCGGCTGAATTTAGATTTCAGTTGGCATGTTCCACTATTGCTTGTTGATTCTAAGAAGTGTTAGTTACCATATGGAGGCTTTTCAACATCGGAGCTATGATCACTATTATCGAGCACATCTTTTTTCACCGTCCAGATGAATAGGCCAGATATAGAACTGATCACTCAATCACTCACTCGCCCATCTCTTCTACTTCTTCTCTAGCTTCAAAATGGATAGGTGGAGAGTGGCACTGGTCAGAACGATTGGGGATGGATGGACCCATGACTTACAGGTCCCACCAAAGCTAAATTAAACAAAAACTATTAGCTTTTATTGGGTTGTTTTGGTTTCGGTTTATTCGGTCAGTCTTATCAGTGCAATTGGGCCAGACCAAAACTAATTGATAACATAAAATTTTCTAAAACCAAATCGAAATTGAACTAGTAAGAAATTCGGTAGGTCCGGTTTGATTTTTCTATTTTGGTTTGGTATGGGGTTTTTTTTTTTCATAAAAAAATATTTATATTAGAAGAACAGGGGCTGATCTTATAAGTTACCATGCATTCATAAACTGTTCATGACAATTTGGATAGACCTGAAATTTTAAGCATAGGTAGACCCTGAGGTTTTGTGCTCACATGTCAAGTTTCAACCCAATCCAAGGTGGCTTAGTGGCAAAATAAAGAAGCTTTTCTTGCATATACATACATGGGAAGAAATGCCAATATATGAGAGGGTATATTAAATCTGGGTCTAAAATTTGAGAAGATGTTAATTCACTCCATATTATAGATATTTATCAATAAGAATAGCTACATATATCAGCATTCTATGTGGCAAAACTATGGGGGCTTGTCTATAAGGAAATCAGTCCGAGTGGGACTTTTACCCTTTGAAGACATGATTCTTTTATTGACGGAGTTTTAAGAAAATTTTCTGCAATTTAAGAAAAAAAAAAAAAAGGAGAAAAATCCATGTATCATATGATGAAAGAAATGTAATCAGAACTTCTTGTTGGCCCTTAGACATGTGATGTGTGACAAAACCATCTGATGGAAGAACAACATTTAGGTTTTATATTTATGTGTTTGACTCTCTTGTCTATATAGGTTTCATTTAGTTTCAAAGGAAATTCAAGAGATAGGAAGTAAAAATTTTCAAACCTAAGAAAGAAACCTTTGTAATTATTATCTAACAAGAATGTATAAATCACTTAAAACTTTTACTATTTTAGTGATGATACCTTTTAGGAGTGTATTTTTTTATTTTACTTTTCAAACCAAAAAGCTCCTTTTGGTCGAAAGGAAAATTAAAGGGAATGGAAGTGAAATTTTTGAACTTAAAAAAATTAAACTTTACTAATCATTACCTAACAAAATTGCAGCAAACTACTTAAATTTCTTATTATATTTGATTTTTTCTTTTTCTTTTTTTTGGCAAAGATTTTTATTTTACTTTTAGACATAAGGTGTTTGGAGGCAAGTAAAGTAAAATATAATAACCAAATATGAAATGAATTTAAGTCAAAGAAATAATCATGTTGGGTAACGATTACAAAAGTATTCCGTTCAAGTTTGAAATTTTCACCACTCTTCCCTTTTATTTTCCTTGCAAATAAATGGAGTAAAAAGGATTTGAATGCAAAATAAAGTAAAATTTAATAACCAAATATAAAATGATTTGAAATTTGTCATTGTGATGCATATGAGAGCCAACAATGACCACACTGGTAGAAATGGATCTGAAAGGGCCAGTGATTGCGCTGCATTATTCAAATGCTTAAAACACAATACTTCACATCTTTCAGGAGTAATTTCTCATCAGGTGATGGTGCAATTTTGGTCACAGCTAATATGATTGCTCCACCTTTGGCTAGATTTTGCAGCTCTATATTATGTTCCAAATTGTTGGCAAAGAAATCCCACCCCCATGCCCTTGTTGCTTCTTCAGTTTGAAAAAGATGGTGTGGAGCTCATAGTTTGAGTAGTCAGATCGGCATCAGTTTTGTTCGATCTCAATTCTTGGCCGATACCATATCACAGGATCAGTATGGGCAAAGGATAATAAGGTTAAAAAATCAGTTTTTTAATGACAACCAAGGGTGCGATACGGATTCCAATATCTTAAGCCCTGGTGGAGCTTCATAATTTTCGAAAAGAAAACCTACTTTCAACATACTTAATGGAACATTCAAGTTTAAAAGGGTTGTTTCTAATTAAAAAGTTGAGGTTCGCAATGAATGAAGATGGAAACAACACGAGGGCGTTTTGACATCACAAGAAAATAAAGAACTTTATTATTGCCGTAAGTATTTAGTAATGTATGAAAAAGTCAACTTTTTACCAACAGAGAAAAAAAAGTCAAATTTACTTTTTAAATTTTTTGGAAAAGTAGTCAATCTACTTGGGATAAAGGAAGAGATGAAAAATGGGTGCTACCTGCAAGTTTGAAAATGAGTCTTAAATTCCCAATTTCAGTTAAAACTAAACTCTAATATTTTATTCTAGGGTTGCAGCTAACTGCAAGTATCAACTGCTTTCTCACCAAACTCATATTGAATAAAGCAGGTAAAGAGAGACAACAAAGTCAAAAAGAAAGTATTGACTTCTGTTTAGCCAAACATTCCTGACAAATATTTTACTGCGTCTCAGGGCCCCCAGCAGCAACAGAGATAACCTTCAAATGCATATGCAAGGTGAACCCATGGCAGGAAGTGGAACAGGTCAATTGATGTCACAGAGCTAAGCCAATCCTTGACAATTTTTGCCTTTTTCAGTAGCTTATCTGAACAAGTAAAGGTGCAAGCATTGATCACATTTAGGGGGGAAAAAATGGTGTGATAGAGACCGGAACCAAAGTTGTTGATATGGTTTAGCTATGGGAAAAGGACCTTTTGCTATTTTAAATGAAATGCATGGAAATATATCAAATGGAATTCTACCCTTCTACAGGAAGCAAATCTTGACCCAACCCATTCCAGAGGTTCCTACCCTTGTCAATCTCAGGTTGGCACTATTTGGCATAGCTGCCCAACCCACTTCATAATTGTTTGAAGACCAGCAGGTTGTTCTCTGTTTTGATTATCAAAAATAAATAAATAAATAAAATAAAATAAAATTTTATCCTCTCAAGCTAAATACCCACCATGGTCAATGATATTTCCTGCTTTCCAAGGCATGGAAGAGTTTCTCTTTGTTACTTGCACATCAAACTGCAATTGCCATAAGGTTGTTGCTTTAAAGATGGAAGATCCAAAAAATATTTCTTTGAACTGATGGTGTATTTGGTTCAATACATTTCTTGTAACTACAACTGGGAATTTTAGTTTATAAATATTACAGAGATTAATCGGACCAATCTTCCTAAACACCAGATTCACACCAGCTCACAACAGATCCATAGTAAGACAAATTTACCTCGCTAGAGGACACTAAAGTAAAACTAACCTAATAGGTATTTGTACAATTCAGATTCATTATGCTGTCCACTTTTCCTCTGATAGGGGGTGGGGTGGGGTGGGGTTTTTTTTTTTTTTTTTAGGGCGGTGGGGGAAGGAGAGGAGAGAATATAGTAATGGTACTTCAATGAAGTACCTCAAGGATGTATGCCAGCACCTCAAGGAGCTTGGACTAATTTCCCATATTCTGTTGAGGATTCCTAAACTGATCAAAGTCTGAACCTGGTTGGCTGAAGTAACGTTGGCGCAAGAAGAGGAACAATGCAGTCAAAGCAGCCATAGTATATGGAAATACAGTCCAAATACCCTGTGCATATTAATGCAAGTTATGTGCTGTTCTTTCCCCCCGCCAAAAAAAAAAAAAAGGGTTATTGAAGGGATATTTTGTAATACCACAGCTGTAGCAACACTAGCAATGGCCATCACAGGGCGCTCTCTCAACAAGAATCCAATCCCTAACTGAGGTTCAAAATCAGAAAACAAAGCAGTGTTAGTTAGGAAGCAAGTGAATTGAGTATAAATCAAAAGACTGATGCTGAAGGAGACGGAAAATTTTGATAATTCCAACGTAGATAATGACACTAATTCATCATATATTTGCCCATTTTAACTTTTTGCCTTGTAAATGGGAAGGTTTTCTATCCAAGTATTACAAGTTCATTTCCTGGACAATTTGCCTCTTTCCACCACATGACGGGATGGCATTGCTGCTACAGATTGTCCACATAAGCAAAACATTAGGATTAGTCATCAGGTACTCTGGACAAAGTCACCAAATCCAGACCAACTGCATAAGCTACCATGTGCTCTAAAATTTCTCACACTAGCATCCACATCAAAAATTAAGAAAGAAGTATCAGAGAAGAGGGCTTTTGCCATGCAGGGGGCTGTTGTAATGAAACTTGACACATGATGGAAGGATACCCTTACACATGTAGCCATTGTGGGCCACTGCATAACCTTCCACCTGTAAGATTCATGGTTCATGAAGACCATTTTCTGCATGGCTTCCCTTATAAATCCTTGCCAAAATAAACATGGAGGACACATAATTGTGTGGAAGTTTTGAGCTATTTGTCACATAATTACACCTATGATTCGGTCTTTTCTGAATTAGGAGAGCAACCTATGAAATCATTATTCTGATAACTATTAGGAAGTACATTCAGGATTGGGCAGAGGTTGCAAGGCCCATAATATCACTCTCATATGAAACAACTTGGATCTCTCCAAGTGGACCATCCATCAAATTCAAATGTTGACGGTTGAGCACAGGAAACACTGTCTTCCTCAAGCAGCGAGTATTTAGAGACAGCTCGGGAGACCCATGCAGGTCTCCTCTGGCCCATTTGGATTAGTTAGTAGTAACCCTGCTAAGCTGTAATCAAGGGTGACCCTCTTTGGCTTCTGATGAGCCTACTATTTGTGTGTTTAGAGATTGATGGTCAAAAGGCATTCTGGGGGCTTCCTCACCTCATCTGAAACACATAAGTTGGCCTATTAATGATCATCTAGTTACATTGGATTCCTAGGTTGGCACACTCTAATGTTGCAAAATTTCCAAAACAAGGGCCAGATAAGAGATTCATGTGCTCCCTCTCATCATACTATGATTATTGATTGGAATGTCATTCTATTTTGCTATGCCATTATTTATTTATATATTTTTTTGGATTTCCCCCTCTCGTAGGTTTCCACACCTCTTAGTTTATGCAAGTATTTGTCATCCATAAAATGGTTTTTTTGGGGACCGAGGATTGGGGAAGGAACATAACTGTCTATGCTATTTTTATTATGCTACTTGAAGAGTTGCAGTCCTTTTATGCATTTTTAACTGCCCCTAAGAAACCATATGCCTATTCACGGTCAAAAAGACACCATATGAAAATAGTAGTATCTTAGGGACAGAACATTAGAATGATGATGGAAAGAATATAGTTTACAACAATCTAAAGACTCAGCTTTTGAGTACCACAACGCTCTTCGAATGGCAACAAATAAGAGCAGATAATTCAATATATACATTTAGGCATTTTAGGACATATCTGTATAAATATTTATAATGCGCAACAATTTCTCCAATTAAATGAGTGGGTGAACATTCTTGAGATCAACTTATATATTTCAAGTAAAGGAGTCAGTTATGTGTTTAGCTATAGGATGAAATGCAAAATTTATTAGAAGGGGAAGGAAAGGCTTCTAGTTGACTTATTTGGACTTTAGAGATCACATATCAGAAATCCGAGGGTTTGTTTTCATTATTTTACTGTAGGGGAATATCTTTTAGGTTTTTGTATAGCGTTTCTTTATCTGGCGTTGGATAGTTCAGGGGTCCTTCAATTTTCCTTTTTATTAATAAAATTTGACATAAAAAGAAGAGGCAAATTAGAATTTAATACAGTATGCAAGTATAAAGGAACTACTGTCTATCATGGAAGAAGCATGAAGTTTGAATAAAACGGTAGATATTAATAAAATGTAAACAGTAACAATATTTTGTTCTACTACATTCATAGAAAGCAACAGAATTAGATTACCTGAATGGGGAGAGTGATCAAGCCACCAAAACAAACGCCAGCAAAAAAACACTCTGAAGATATCCCCTGTTTTGAGGTTGGCATGTGGCAAGTAAGATGACTGTTAGGATAAAGTGTATTCACATTGGTTTCAGATCAAAATAATGTTGCAGTTAATTAATGCAAAACAAACATTTAAATCATCAAGAAAATGTGTACAATTTAACTGGGCTGAATGTGAAAAATATGATGAAAGATACAACACTGACAACCTCAAATGTTCAAACAAGACCCTGAAAACAAAAGCTAATTGTCATACAAAAATAAAAATAATAAAAAAGCAAAGTTGTGCTGGAATGCTTTCTTCATCAACCATGACATACCAATGTATGACAGCCACACACCAGTGCAAATATGTCAGGAAACTGCAGGTACAAAATTAGGATGGTCAAACAGACAAGGATACAGCCTTCCCAACCAGGATGGCTTTCATCCACCAGCCAACGTTAAACATATAATAATACAAATATATATATGTAGAGAGAGAGAGAGAGAGAGAGAGAGAGAGAGAGAGAGACCTGGAAGAGCCAAAAAAAAGAAAAGAAAAGAAAAGAGGATTCATACTAGGAATTGATCTATTACATAACCAGGTCATACAGAAGGGATCCCCAACACTTCCACAATCAGGGCCTTAAGGAATTTCTATCACGTTGCCCATTCAAACCTTGCCAAATTTATAGTCACCTGTTATTCATATTAAGGGCAAAAGTTCTCAGAACCAACAGAGGATTCTATGTCCAGAGACATTGAGTTTCTTATTCATTTTTTTCTAAGGAAGAGAAAAAAAGGGATAAAAATTTCATGTCGCTTGGCGTAGGATACACTGTTGGTTCAGAGAAATTTTTCCTTATATTAGATTTAAAAGGCTTGCATCCTACTAGTAATAACTGTTGGCAACTCTTCCAGTTCTGTCCCCAGTCTGTCAGGCTCCATTTGTTTCAACAGAAAATATTTTAGAGTCTTAAAAGCAAAAGAAAATTGTATAAGAATAAAAATAATAGAAATTATTACATTTCTACTGAAATGACATACAAAAACTTACACCCTAAGGAGTAGCTCAGCTGGCAAGTACTAATACCTCACAATTAAGAGGTCATGAGTTCAACTCTCCTTGGGCCTACCTATAAAAAAAAAAATACAAAAACTTTGCAAGCAACATCCAATAAAATTTTCATGGAAGCCATTTCCCCAAAAAGTGGTTATATATCGGTCAATGTCATAAATGCTATGGTGCCGCCCACGGAGGACACTGCTCAAAAGGCTGGATCTTCTACTTCAATCTTCACCATAGTTTTTTTTGGGGTGAATAAATAATTCATTAACCAAGAGGAAAGAAAAGAAAGACATACAACCCCTGAAAAGGGGGGGGGGGGGACGAGGGAAAACAACAAAATCCACCCTCAAAGAGAGGCGGTCCTGATGACAGAGCTAGGAAGCTCCCAGGAGGCTACAATGTGACAATTTCAAGGGGATGGAGTACATGGAGTACATGTGGCGGAGACCTTTGCAATCTTAGATTTCACATCAAAGAAGATGGAGTTCCAAATCTTCCCAAGTGGCCTAGAGTTTGAGGTCCATTTCCTATGATTTCTTTCCATCCAAATTTGGTTTAGAGTAGCATAGAAAGCCAGTTTGCCTACCAAAATACATATGGTCTTCCCTTGGAATGTCATATCGACCCATATCCACTCGCTATGAGAGGGGAGGATGCGTCTATGGGAAGGCCAACATTTGGACAACACCATATTTGATATTCCAAATGGAGGCGGAGACTAAACAGTAAAAAAATAGGTGATCAATGTCTTCAAGCTGAGCATTGTAGAGGTGGCACAGGGCGGGGGTTGAAATTCTTCTCTAGATGAGGAAGGCTTGCGTGGGCAGGCAATCTGAGAAGATCCTCCAAGCCGTGGCGAGGGATGTGGTGTTTGAACCAAATGAGCCTATGCCAAGGAGAGGAGAGGCCATGGGCTCTAACAAAATTCCACGCCGACTTGGAGCTGAAGGTGCCTGAACTAGATGGGATCCAAACAGTAAAATCTTGATTCCTCTGAGGAGTCCTAGTGATGGCCGACAAGGAGTTCCAGTCCTCTACAAGATGGGGATCATCAGGTGCCGAAGGAGACCAATAGCCATTAGCTATAATATCAGCAACACGAGCATGCTTTGGGATTCTGGAACTATATCTAATTCTGGCATTGAGGATATGAGAAGAAACCCCAAAGGATGCCAATGATCAAGCCATAAAAGAGTAGAGGAACCATCCACGATCTCAGAGGAAATAGTTGTGTATGCAAGGGATCTAAGAGAGAGCATCTCGCGCCAAACCCAAGAAGCATCCGAGGGAATCTGCACCTACCAGATAGTGTCAGATCTGAGAATAGAAGAGTATGCCCATTGAACCCAATTACTCTTCTTGTTGGAAACCAGCTTCCATGTAAGCTTGAGGATCCCTGTAGAATTAACATCCTTTATATGCCTTAACCCCAAACCTCCTTCAAATTTTGGCCAGCAAACAGAAGCCCAACTGAGAGGTCTAAGGAATTTAGGGCACTCGGTTCCTTTCCGGAGGAATCAAAAATGGATTCCATCTTAGAAGAGATTGACTTTGGCAAACCATAAATACCAGATCAATAGATGTAAGAGGCTTGCAGGACAGACCTGATTAGCTCTAAACAACCTGCATAGGAAAGCAATTTTCCTTTCCAAAGTTGGAGGCGCTTTCTAATGAGGTCAAGCATTGGGGAGCAATGATGGGTAGTGAGCCTTGCAGGAATCAAAGGCAAACCCAAGTACTTGACAGGAAGCTGGCCAAGAGTAAAGCCTGTCAACTCCAAGAAGAAAGCCTTATCAATATCAGAGACTCCAGCCAAGAAGATTAGGGATTCGCTAGGGTTGATGCGGAGGCCCGACATGGAGGCAAACAGATTCAGGCAAAGCATAATAGTCTCCACGGAAGAAGAATCAGCCCTAGAGAAAATCATCAGATCATCAGCGAAAGCCAAGTGGGTGATCTTGGTTGCCTTGCACTTGGGGATGGCAGAAATGAGCTGCTGCTCAGTGGCTATTTGCAGGGATCTGGAAAGGACTTCCATAGCAAGGAAAAAAATATAAGGAGACATAGTGCACCCCTGGCGGATTCCCACAAAGGCGGAGAAGTACCTGACTGGGCTACTGTTTACTAAGACTGAGAAGCTAGGAGAGGCAACGCATTGGTGGATCCAATTGGAGAACATTGGCGGGAAACCCATCTTGCTTAGAATTGAGAGGATGAAGTCCTATCTCAGGGAATTAAAGGCCTTGTGAATGTCAATCTTCAAGAGAACTATTGGCGAGTGGGATTTTCTGTCAAAGCCTCTAACAATCTCATGACAGAGAAGGATGTTGTCACCAATACTTCTACCTAGGATGAAAGCCGATTGATTATCACTGACTAGGGAGTCAACCACAACTTTTAGTATGTTGGCAAGGATCTTTGCAATATGCTTGTAGATGAGGTTGCACAAAGAGATTGGTCGAAGTCATTCATCGAGTCGGCTCCTTTTTTGGGGATGAGGCAAAGGAAAGTGTGGCTAATCCCTTTGATTTGGCTAGGGTTGAAAAAGAAACTCTTGACAGCCTTTATAAATCATCTTTGAAAAGCTCCCAACAGGAAGTGAAGAATCCCATATTGAAACCATCAGGGCCCGGAGCTTTGCAAGCTTTGTGAGAGAGGATCGCAGCTGAAAATTCTTCATCGGAAGGGATGGCTATGAGCAAATTATGCATATTCTTCGGGATGAACTTGTCAATAGTGCCATCAAGATGGGGCAGGCTAGCAAGGCATCTAAGCAGAAGAGGTTCTTGAAATAATCAACAGTCACCTCTTTAATCTCATCAACTTTGGAAACTTGGGTGCCATCGGAGGAGGGAAGCATCTGGATGGAGTTGAAGTTATTTCTGGCTTTCAGAGAGCGATCGAAGTAAGCTGAGTTTGAGTCTCCCAGTTCCAACCAATTAATTCTGGACTTTTGTTTCAAAAAACTCTCCTCTTAGGCAAGCAGGGAGGAAAGGTTTTTAGATTCCACCTTCTCAAGATCAGCTAGAGAAGCGTTGAGGTGGTCTGATTGGAGCTGGGACTAAATGGAAGCAAGCTTATTCCTACAATCAGTAACAAGAGAGGAGATATTCCTGAAGGAGTTAGTATTCCAAGCCTTGAGGGTCTCTTTCACATTCCGAAGCTTTCTAGTCAAGGTAATAAGAGGGGGGGGGGTGGAGAAGGCATTTACAAGTTTGGTCCAGGCTTCCTTTACAATGGAAGGGAAGTCAGGATGGGAAGACCACATATCAAAGAACTTGAAAGGTTTGGGACCAAAGGAGGTGTAGGGGTGAACAAGGAGGGAAATGAGGCTGTGGTCCAAAATGTCTAGGGGCTCAAAAGAAGCATGGGAAGAAGGGAAGGAAAAGAGCCAAGCTTCATTCACCAGGACCCTATCAAGCTGGACCCTATCAAGCTTGCAAGCAATGCGGGCATCGCCCGATCTTTTATTATTTCAAGTGTATTTGATACCCGACCATCTAAGGTCATCTACAGCAATGTCATCAGTACACTCATTAAAAGCATCAAGGTTGGCAGCATTTAGGGGGCCTCCACCCTATTTTTCATGACTGAACCTTACACAATTAAACTCCCCTGAAATCCCCCAAGGGTTGGACCCAATCTTCACCATAGTTGTCAAAGCGCTAAGAGACTCAAGGCTTTGGAGGGCCTTCCTAAGTACTTAGGTGATAAGGCAACCTCTAGGCGACCTAAGCGTGCATGAACGATTTTAAAACATGGATATTGTTTTGTCCCAATTCTCAAACTCAAAGGGACATAAACCATGTAGTGGGGTTCATGGACACAACTGTCCACCCTAAAGTCCCTTTTGGTGTACTAGAAGTCTGTAGCATAAGGACAAACAAGTTCACCATCGCAGAACAAGAAAGAAATGATTCAGAAAATCAAGCAAAATTTTTGAGATTTTTATTTGATGTTGTTAGAGTTGTTCCAAATAATCAAAGAATAAAAAAAAATCTATTGTAATAAAAGAAATCCATAAAAGGGTTCTGTGATGGTCATATAAATCCATAATGTAAGCTTCTAATCCTTACATTATTATTGTATATCTTCATAATTATAATTAATATATTTATGTGATAAACGACTATATCTATAGTGTTTTTAAAATTTTTCTTTTTGATTAATGACTATATATATATATATATTTATTTTTTTTTTGTAAACACACACAAATCATAAGGGTAGTGGAGCGGAGGAGGTGAGGAGTCACACGACACACGGAGACATTCTTGAGACTGCTCGTTGGAAAAGGACAAATGGGCGCAAATTGATAAATATCACCAACCAATTGTAATCTATTTTCCCTTTTCCTTCCTTATCCCCTTTTTTTTTTTTTTTTTTAGTTTTCCCTA
>NC_056565.1:36241484-36247574 GCF_013358625.1 Macadamia integrifolia
TTAATACAAAGGCATGATCCCATGCATCACCCTGTATATAAACACTCTAAACAAACCCAATCAAAACATTAGAAAAGGAATTTAATCTTATATAATAATAAATAAATAAAAATACAAAGGGATTCAATACAATAAGGCAGTGGAATGCCTAGGTCCCAAAAAAGCATTTGTTGCCAGGTGACGCTTTGACAATTATGATCTTCGTGTTGTTTATGAGCAGACTCCACTATTAACAGACAGGTTCCAAAATGGTACCAGGGGAATTTAGAAGAATCTTTTACATTTGCAAACCATTTTCGATAATGTCACGATACTCAAAAGTCTCTGGTCTCTAGTCTTAAGGAAGGACATTTTAGTATGCCATTGGTCAGCTACGTCCATCCTCATGACAATCTAGTTAAGCCCTTTAAACGGTTAAACCTAGGTAAGGCCTCTATGACATCCTTTCTATATCAGCTCTACAGTTCCAAATCCATCTTTAACTAGTATTTTGCAAAGAAGGTTAGGGGTCCAGAGAAAAACATGAACCAAATGTGCATTGGTCCAATCAGGTTTTCCTTTATTAAAAGCAGCAGAAGTTTCTCATCTGACCCAAAATGATTTTAGGGGTCCAGAGAAAAACATGAACCATCTGTGCATTCGTCCAATCAGGCTTTCCTTCATTAAAAGCAGCAGAAGTCTCTCATCTGACCCTAAATGAACCTGATGGATTCGGGACAAACAGCCATCATATTCCACACAGACACATAGTTGAAAACTTTAAATTTCTTGGGATTCTAGCTCCAATATACATGCATAGAGCCTGTCCACAAGTAACCTATTCAATGTTCCCCTGCAAGTATCTAATATTATATTTGAATTATAAAATTAGTCTACATAACTATAGAAGTAATACATTGCATAATCAGCCTGGCAAGAAAGAAAGCTTCAGATGGATTAAAAATTGAGAGTCAAGAACTAACAAGACATCACATTCTTGCCAAATTTAGTTGGAGGATGACAGGACAATCTATCAGGAATAATATATTTTGGGGGGTTGGGAGGGGGAGAAAAAGGGGAAATTTTGGGCTGGCTTCAAAAAGTTTATAATTTGGTGTCAAGAGTGAAAATAAGGTTTTAAACATAAATAGATCCAATCAAATTCATTCCAGAGCTAGCTGTCCATCAACTAGGATGGATAACAGCATTTCCACAACATATACATTAAGTCCTATTTGAATTTGAGAGCCAAGAACTGACATCAACTTGGAAAAATTAGTTGGTGGAGACATGCCAATCCGTCAAAAGAATTTCCCTCTCTTTATTTTTTGGGCGAGGGGGGGGGGGGGGGGGGGACTTTTGGGAAGGCTTCAAACAGCTTATAATCTTTGGTGTAAGAGTGCAAATATGGTTTAAACTAAATATCACAACCAAATGCATTCCAGAGTTATGCTGTCCATTAACTACGATGGATAAGCAGCATTTCCAGAGCCATATCATTAAGTACCATTCAAAGCAATATTGAACATTATGTTTAAAAATATCAATGTCTGGTCAAACAGTTAGAAAATTAGGCTCCATCAGGTTGCATGTAAAGCGGTTAAAGTAATGAAGCTCCATCAGGTGGCATGTAAAGTGTTTACAGAAATGAACAGTCGAAGTAAAAACAAAACAAAAATTTTACAATTACTGCCAACAATAATTGTGCAACTAACAAATTACTGAATATTTATGACAAATAAATATTTTACTTTATTTTTTAGCTACTAGTTCAAACTGTAATTAATTGTGTTATACTCTTCAAGTTTTCTTCTTAGAATAATTTGTAGTACTCTTCAAAATAGGCCTTTGGATGCTCCAGTACGGAGGAGTGATTTGATTCAGATTGAAGAAGCCAAACAAGCCAGGGGCAGAACTAAACTTCATATGAGGGAAATTGTGAGGAAAAACATGCGTAGCTTAGGCATATCAAGTATGACCTCAAATAGAGCTGATTGGAGGGTAAGGACCTATGTAGCTAACCACATTTAGTTGGGATAAGGCTGAGTTGTTGTTCAAAATCATACACCCAATCATACAGACTGATAAAAATTCAAAATTCACTCCACAGGAAACCAAGACTCAAGAATCATGCACATGAAGATATAAGAAACACATCAAGAACCATGCACATCAAGGAACGGAGAATTAAATTAACCAGAAGTTGAATGTCTATTATACAAATGAGATTCACTGACCAGTGCTCCTGCTAGAAAAGATGTTGGATTCCTCACTCCTAGAGAAAACCGTTCCACTGCAGTAATAGATCATAGTGCACTAATTCCTCAATGAATTGCACAGAATAAACAGTCAAAAGCAGATGTCTACTGAACGAATAAAATAATGTAAAAAGAATAAAAAAAGTAAAGATGCAACCACAGAATAAACAGTAAGTGAATCAGTTATAAATTGTAAAACCCATCGTAGGAAAATTACAGAAGACAATATTTCCATATCTTGGAGATCCACAGTGTAGCCAGACCAACATGAAGTTCAAATACTAGGTGGAAATACTCCTACTTCATGTAATTGTGTGCTCTCTGCTGCAATTGCATGGTTGGGACATTTGACTACTATCCCCAGCAAAGCGTTCATTGCACTACAATTTCTCCATAATTATTAGATTAATTTAAACTTGCACAAAAAGAAGTTCAAGTTAAGGAACTTTCCAATAGAATACAATTGTGGGTAGAACAACATCATTTTCCAACTCAGCCCATCTTTCTATTCCATTTAGTAAAAATCAGGAGCATATGCAATAACCTAATTAAAATGACAGCATAAACCACCACCTTTTTGGAGCAGAAGAGCACTTAGTAATGGCATCGTTGGATTTCTCATGTTCCACGACAATTTAAAGGATAAGTGAAGCCAGGTGATCAGGTCAGTAGACAACAGACTCATCCATGTGCAAGACTGCTTATGAAAACTTTAGTTTGGGTAATCAATATGGACCTGTTCAAAGTCATCCAAGTGAATTTCATTTTTCCCTTGGCTAAAAATTTGAGACCTTGTTTCTGAACTCTCTTTTCAACAACATATATATATATATATGTATATATCCAATTTAATAAAGACTGAGTTTATTAATTTGCATTGATATTTTTATGTGTGATGGTTGCCCTAGGTATAACCTTAAAGTGTTCACAACTAGGGATAGAATTGGGCATTTTGTTCTTATAGTTGTCGCACTGTATATTCTTGTTAAGTGATTGCAGAGTATAAGAGGCCGTTTGGTAGTGTTCATAAAAAACGTTTTTAGCGTTTTTGAGTGTTAATAGAACCAAAAAACGCAAAAAACCGTTTGGTTCTATAAAGCTCCGTTCTTGTTTTTTTGAAACTCAAAGTACATAAAAAACGTAAAATCAGTGATTTGACGAAACACCCCGCTCCCTGTTCTGTCGGTGGGTTTCATTTCAAAATAATATCTGTTGAAACAATTGTTCCCGACGGTCCGCGACAGAGAGAGGAGAGCAGAGGAGAGAAGCCAGAACCCACTTCCCTCCTTCCGAAAAACCCATCTCAGGTCTCGTTCTTCTTCTTCCTCCAACCTTCGTTCCCGACGGTCGGCGACAGAGAGAGGAGATCAGCGAGGAGAGAAGCCAGAACCCAGGTCTCCATTCTTCTCGTTCTTCTTCTTCCTCCAACCTTCGTTCCCGACGGTCGGCGACAGAGAGAGGAGATCAGCGAGGAGAGAAGCCAGAACCCATATCTGAACTTCCGACAAACCCATCTCAGGTCTCCATTCTTCTCGTTCTTCTTCTTCCTCCAACCTTCGTTCCCGACGGTCAGCGACAGAGAGAGGAGATCAGCGAGGAGAGAAGCCAGAACCCATATCTGAACTTCCGAAAAACCCATCTCAGGTCTCCATTCTTCTCGTTCTTCTTCTTCCTCCAACCTTCGTTCCCGACGGTCGGCGACAAAGAGAGGAGATCAGCGAGGAGAGAAGCCAGAACCCACTTCCCTCCTTCCGAAAAACCCATCTCAGGTCTCCATTCTTCTCGTTTGTCTTCTTCCTCCAACCTTCGTTCCCGACAGTCGGCGAATCCAGCTTGTTCCAAGAGACCTTCCGAAAAACCCATCTCAGGTAACTTTATATTAGATCTCCTTCTTCTCGTTCTTCTTCTTCCTCTAACATTAGTTCCCGACATTCTGCGACAGAGAGAGGAGAGCAGAGAGGAGAGAAGCGCGAACCCAGCTCGTGACCCCTTCCGAACCCAAGATCTCAGGTAACTTCTTCGCCTCTTCTCCTTCTTCTCGTTCTTCTTCTTTATCTCTTCTTTTCTTCTTCCATTCAACCTCTTCTTCTTCTTCATCTATGGTAATCACAGTGAGGTATTGGAACCTTTTTTTCCTCTTCTCCTTGCTTTGTTTGCTTGATTTCTTTCTTTCTTAATGGAAAATGTTAAACATGAATTCCCCAACTACAAAGTTCAGACAGCAAAGATCGTGCAGAAACGAAGTGAGAGATCATAGAAACTTGTTCCTCTTTAATCATGCCATCTTCATGGATGTGTTAATGAAATCTGACACAGAAACTTGAAGTGAGAGAATTAATAGTTTTGCCAAATAACATTATAGGGATAAATACTTTATTATTTCCCCCTTAATGCCTATAGCTCCAGAGAGTTGTCTTTATTCATGGATTGGTACCAACAACAATCTATCACCCAGGTAACAATGTAATAGATTCAGTGAAACCAAACAAAGACAAAGGGCAGACAGCAGACAGAGCAAGATACAGTTAAAATTGGAAAACAATCCCCTGACAAATAACCTGTAAATCAATTATCCTTAATCAAGATTAATAATTTCATCTCAACATGGAGCCAATTTAGCATGCATTGCAGCCAGAGCTTGCATATGCAACAGTAAAGGCAAGCAGTGGAAGGAAAACAGAATCAATTAGAAGATCATAGCTAAGTCAAAATCATTGTAAGTTCAATTAAAATCCCAAATTACTGATTATGACAAACATTCTTCTCTTTTTCTCTTCCTACCCCTCCCCCTCCCACTCCCACTCCCACTCCCACTCCCACTCCCAAGGAAAAAAACAAATGTGCAACATCCAGACCTTCTTCCTTCTATCAAAAGGAATGGCATAACTTACCTTTTAAATGCATGTAAGATGTCTGCCATTAAAGGGCGATTCCGGAAGTCATACTCAAAACAACCACTGATCACATTCACAATGGCAGGAGGCAAGCCACTTGGAATCTGTGGCTTCTCATGCTTGGACACAACTAAGTTATAAATTTCCTCCACTGATCTCCCACACCAGGGTTGAGTTCCAGTCAACATCTCCACGATGCTGCATCTAAACCCCCATGAATCAGTCTCAAAGCCATATCTGAACTTGCCAATGGAATCCCAAGCAGTAGATAAGGAATCCCAAAATCACCCAGCATTGCTTGGTTGTTCTCATTAAGAAGGAAGTTGAAGGGCTTAAGATTTAAAATAAGTGTCCCTTTCGAATGCAATTCTAGAACTCCCTGAGCCAAGTCAATCCCATACCTGTGAACATCAGCATAAATAGAAAGCCAGTTAAGCAGCTCCATATTTACAACTATATGCATCATAAAGGATAGAACCATTAGCATATTATTGTTTTGCAAACGCCCCGACTCACTGCAAAACATCAGGCAATGGAAGCTTGCTTCTTTATTATTTTCCTATGCTTGATATCTTTGTTATTTTCCTATGCTTGATATCTTTGTTATTTTCCTATGCTTGATTTCTTTGTTACCTTGCTTGGTTTTATTGGTCTTTCCATTATCTCTCTCCAAGATAATCTTTGTTATTTCTTTTTTTAGTGTTCAGTCTTTTTTTTGTCACAGTATGCTAACTTTTACACTAACTTATAATGCCTAGCTATTATGTCTGGAAGTAGTATCCCTGCCATTAAGTGGTCAGAATTTGAGACCACTGTTCTCATTAAAGCAATGAAAGAAGCTGTAAAAAATGGTCACAAATCCGGTAATTCATTTAACAAAACTGGATAGGAGAACATTACAAAGCAATTTCAACAGGCTTTAAATCGTCCAGTCGGGAGAGAACAGTTACGCAATAAGA
>NC_056565.1:36250485-36252205 GCF_013358625.1 Macadamia integrifolia
TGTAATAGTTAACTTGCACAAGGCATTGTTAATAATGTATTTTATTCATCTTTTGGGAACCATGTTTTTTTTCGTTGGTGTGTAATATTTTATTGTCCCAAAAAAATTTATATGCTTATAGTATTTTAATGTTATTTTTGTAATTATTGACTTAAAAGAAAAGGGAAAAAAAAAAAACCGTTTCTGAAACAAGTATTACCAAACGGCAGAAATGTCGTTTCTTGGTTCTGAAACTGTTCTAGAAACAGATTCACCAAACAGCCTTAAATCGTTTAAAAACGGCGTTTTGACACAGAAACTGAAATTTCCGTTTCTGACACGAAACGGAGTTTCTGGAACAGAAACGATACCAAACAGAGCCTAAAAGTGAGCATGCATATGGTATATGTGTTGAACGTGATTATTCGAGATTCTTTTATAGAATGCCACTGGTTGTTTAGCAACAAGAATCTCCGATACTTGTTTCGTCCCTATGCCAAAGAGGTCTTTACTATTGTAGTTGTACATTTTGCATCTGTAATGTACCAAAGGTTGATGCCTTCACTAGCTACATATCGGTGCACTCGGCATACAATGTTCCATTGTAGATAGAAGAGACGATCAACAAGGTATCCACGTACCAAGTGGGAGAACATCTTGAGAGAGTTGCCTGACTGTGATTGGATGAAAATACCGTACCGGTGGTAATTTGTAAATTGTTTAAAGGCATTTTAAAAATATTTTATGTCCAATCACCAGTTAAGACGGATATTTGCCATTCAACGGAATAGAGATTTTGGCATTCTCAAGTTTCCATATCCGTAAATCCGTTATGTGATGGGGAAGGACTAAAATGTAATAACGTATCTATCACTTGGGAGTTAAATGGTTACATCTCACATGGATTGTCCTTATCTGTGATAATGGACAAGTTGCAAGATCATCCTTTTGGATCACACCACTAGGCCCAATCACAACTGTTGGACGAGAAAATGCTTTGTTATAAATATGATGGATATGAGAAACCCTAGACACACCGATGAATTAAGAATTCAAAATTGAGTGAGGATTAAAGAAAGAGGAAGAGATAGTCTCTTCTTCATTAGTGTTTCACCATTGAAGTAGCTTCTTCCATCAAGTGGTGACGGGAACAAGTGTTGCTTTCCATTGAAGGATTTTCCCTTTGTGAATCTTAAGGTAACCCTAACTCATCTTTGTTGTTTAATTGGAAATGTCACAAGTTCAAAACTTGGAAACAGCCTCTTCTGCGAAGCAGGGGGTAAGGCTGTGTACACTTGCCCCTCCCAGACCTTGCAATAGCAAGAGCCTCATGCACTGGGTTGCTCTTTACCCTAGCGCATGTGAGGAGGCGTTCCCGATGGTCAAATTTTGATTTGGTATTTCCACATTCCCAACAATTTATCCATCAATTTTCTTGTTTCACATTTGAAGGAAAGATCAAATAGGTTAGCAAAAGCCCGTTTCTTGTTGAAAATTCAACTAAGATTTAGTTTCCAAAACACAGTACACACTTAAGCATCAAACCTAGTTAATCCATCTTATTGCACCCTTCCCCTCAAAAAGAAGCTAAATATCAAATGATCTGCTAGTCATTACTGTATATAAACTTATGCATAAATTCTGATGAACAGGCTGTTAAAGATGTTGAAGCGCACAGGTCTCGGTGTTGGGGGGAATATATATATATATATATATATATATTAGATGGGTACACTATAGA
>NC_056565.1:36252225-36274348 GCF_013358625.1 Macadamia integrifolia
GGGGGGGGGGGAAGACAACAGCCAGGAGACTCGAACTCGAGACCTCCTGGTGAGTGTGGGCTTTGAGCACCACAACCTCACAAACTGCACTAGGGCCCTACTCATAAGTGATGCTTCCTCCCCTTCTTATAGATTAACACTGATGGTTATTTCTCAGCCGTAGATGAGTTATTTTTTAAATAGACCCTGAAAATAAAATATAACAATCATGCCATCTATAAAAGAGAGATTTATTGCATCTATATAAATGAAAAGAAAAAGTATCCACATACAATCAAAACCCAAGTCGAGAACTCACCAAAACCAATGAGATTACCATATCTCTGGACAACCTGAGTAATGTTCAACGCCTTCTCTTTGCTAATTCCTACCTACACCAGAGCTTAAAAGGGTTTAAGAAAAGGAAAAAAAAAAAAAAGGAATGACTGGAATATGACAGAAGAATACAGGCCAGCAGTATAGGTGGTGTCGTTCTAGAAACCCAATCTTAGCCACACGACATGCCAACTTGGCAAAGCTACACTGTTGAACGTGAGAAGGCATCATGTATTGGTCATGCGTAAAACTTGTGGCCATAATTCAATCATGTGTTCCACATTGTACAGAACATTTTCCCTTATATTTCAATGGGCCATAATTGCTTAAAGTTTCTCAAAGTTGGGCAAAGTAGAACATATCAAAGAGTCAGACTGGATTCAAACTTGGCACATAAGAAGAGAAGGGTGTGGCCTATCTGTCACTAAATTACCTGCCACATGGCAGAAAGCCAATGGTACTGCATTGGAATGCAGTCCCACCAGGCCTCAAAGTTTGACCAGGAATAAAAAATGGTTGGGGCCAAACACAGTTGCCATGTGGCAGTAATTGTGGGTGTGATGGAGGGCTTCCAGGACAGGCTTGAAAGAAATGTGTCTGTAGTACAACGACAGAGTCCTGAATAACATTCCAGACTACAATAGGAGGCAACAAACCTTAGAACAAATGTCGTCGGATGCCCCAGACTTCCTAAAAAGCTTCCCCAGGTAAAACGGTACCATATCACTGATACAAACACCCCTGGATGTTGATGTTGATTATGAGAGATCCAAAATAAAGAGGTACAGCAATAAATTTTGCAAGAAAAAAATCATATTTTTATAGTATAAATACAATAAGGAAATAGAGCAATAAATTTTATCACAAAAGTAGGTTCCCATCATTATAGCATAAGTAGTACAAACAATCAACAGTAATTCACCATTCTGAATATGAGCATTAGTTTTTATATTCAAAAAGCAATACTATTTAACTGTTAAATGAAAATTGACTTTCTAGGAATGGAATCGACAACAATAAGAAGCGGAAAGGAAAGTTACCAATAAACCCACAGAACTGTGGATATTATGTAGGGGGCATTCCTTGAGAAAGATTCAGCAAATGACTTCGAAGTTCCATCCAAACATAGCATCCGGGCCAACGATATGCCTACCTACATCAATTTCTGAAAAGTGGCTTATGCACTAATAAATCTAAAACAGACTGAATCCAAGTACCAACAACTTCTAACCAGTGAAATAAAATATTTTTTTAAGGGAAGAAAATTATATAGAATGAATAATATCATAGATTATCGGACAGGTAAGGGGACTAGTCTGAGTTCTCGAAACAGAAGTGCCAGTGCAAAGGACAGACCCAAATATTTAAAGCCTCTTCACTAATGAAAAGTCCACAACCAGCAGCCATGAGCAACCAAAAATAGATCCACCTGCAAGCTTACATTTGATGTGTCGATGTTAGACAGTAATCCATTTGCAAGAAATAGTTGAGATAAAAACAAGTAATGCAAAAGATCATTAAAAAATTTAATAAAAAATTTCCTCATTAAAAAATTTATGAAAAGGAGGAAGAAATAGATGAGATAAAATCAAGTAATGTAACTCAAATGATAAGACAAAGAAAGGGTGGACAGAGAAAAGGAACAAAGATCAGTGCTTTGTGTGGATTATAGGATTTGAAAATTTTTACCACATACCCTGGAGCATATTCAGGTAGTACAACTCTCTGTCTGAAAACTTTAAAAGTGAAGCCAACAGGAGCAACTGGAACAGAAGTTGATGCACTGTCGACCAGAGATGGAGCCGAAAGGGATGATCCCAGAGTAGGCCACTTGAAGCCAACAGAAATTACTGTGATTGTTGCAGCTATGCCCAAAGCAATTGCTAATTTTGCCAGGAATGAACTACCTGTGCTACTGGTTTCAGTTTTCCAATCTTCAAGTACTTCATCAGTGGCTGCGTCTTGCCCATGAGGAGTATTTCCTGATGTTGAAGCATCAGAATTTTCTGAAGCTCGAGGCTGGAAGCTTCTAATCCTGTCACTTTACATTATAACACATCACATCTTTATGCTCCACAATGTGTAATATAGAAAGCATGATGCAATTTATTTAAGGGCTGTGAAGTGGGATGAACTATCAAAAGCATCCAGGGAAATGACATGAGCAACCAAAAATCCCAAATATGCAAGTAAAATACCTAACATGCTCTGCAGAAAGAGGGGGAGAGGTGGGGAAAAAGAAATTGAAAAAAGGCATCAGTATGTCAAAGAATATTCACCCAAAAAGGAGGATTTTATGCCATTCGTGTCTCCCACATGACCAATTAAGTAACAAGTGACCAACCAAATATCTTATTGCTTTGATTTGGTTTAATTCACTAACTTGGATTCTAAGTAGCTGATACTCATTCGATTACAGTTAAGTTGATTGAGGTTGAATTTCTTACCGGGAGGATTGCATTGTTTGTCAATAAATAGACTGTTCTCAATCCTCCCTCTATCCAATTTTAGTATCGCTTGACAGCTTCCATAGCTGAGAAACACTGACAGGGAGGAAGAGAGAGAAACCTTGAGTTCCCACAACCTGTACTGTAGGTGATCGCCAGTGCTAGCACACAGTGATCATTCCATGGTGAACAGTATGTGCTTCCCTACTCTGGTTTTGTTATTTGTGATTCAAGATTTGCAAATGCAAAATCCTATTGTTTATGACATTATGAGGATAAAATAATCCCACACCAAAATTTCTTCAATGATGATGGCTTTTACTATTTTCCCAGACTTGTTCAGAGGAATGTATAGGCAATGTGATGGTAAAGAAGCCATTACACAAGGAATCAAAACTTTGGCAGGCCATTTCTACAAGTAATCCGTGAAATAAATACCTAATCAACTGCAGCAAAAGTCTACCAAATACACTACGGCAACATGAGATAACGATCAATAAAAAACAGAGTAAGATTACAAGAAACCAAGATTCAATCCCATTTGTTGACAACTACAGCAAAATCCAATCGAAAATTGATAAAAAAATCCAATCGAAAATTGATAAAAACAGAGGAACTCTAAAAAGAAAGCAAGATTCAGTCCCATTCATTGATAACCCTTGTCCATTACAACACATTTTAATCAATCAAACAACATAAACAGAAACACCCAATATCAGAAAAAGAGAAGTAAGTTACGGAAGCGTTCCACTACAGTTGAAGAGATGCAGAATGGATTTCCGACCCTCCTTGGGAAACGATCGATGAGGGTCACTGAAAGAGCTTGTACTTCTTACGTATTGCCAAATAGGTTTTGGAGGCAGTAAGGAGACGCCATGTGTAAGAATAGCTGCTGCTATTAGCATCTTTTGTAAGAATTTGAAGCTCAGTTAGAGAAAAAAAAGAGGAACTCAGAATGAGTTGCTGCAGCTCAGCTGAGGCTGCATGAGGAAGCTGAGAGAGGAGAAAGAGACATTTCTCCGATTTTTTTCTTTGATGAATGAGACATTCTCCGATAGGTCGCGCCTTCCTGTAGTAGAATATACGGATTTTTGCTCACGCGGTTAACGCCAAATAAGCATCTTTTCTGTTACTTCTTAGGAAATGACTCCTTTATAACGTGCAGGCATGGTCTCTGCTTGCCTATCCAAAAGTCTCGATAGAGTGCTGTGGAGGGTGTTGATGTGAAAACTTATTTACCAATAGGAATGTGACAATTGGGTTTTTCCTTTTTTTTTTCTTAATCAAAAGCTACAATGCTTTCTAACTCATTAGCCGGCAGGAAAAATTTACTAGTTTGTTAGGAGGGGTGGGGGACTAACCACAACACATGAGAGCCTCTAACTGTAAATTTTTTGACAAGAAAGAAGAAGGGTGTATCTAGTGTACGAGGCTCTTACATGTGTGAGATCTGGGGGCATGTTGAGAGAATGTTTCAATCGCTTGACCATCAGGAAGCAACATTCGTACCTTTACCATTGGACAAGAAAATAATCATTAATTAGAAGATGTTTAAATTTACATCCTGATAGTTATTTTGGTCAGATCTAGCACCTAAATAAGTCCTACAAGCAATATCCAGCATAGACTACATTATAGGCTCCAAAAACATTGATTGTGGAATAAGTTGAAGCAAGTCTTGAGAAGAGAATCAAACTTTAGTGATATTCCATCCCTTGTCCAAGGCTAATTGTAGTCTTTCAAGAATTCCTATCACTTCAGCTTCCCCTTGTTTCTTTTTTTATTTTATTTTTTGGGTAAAAAAATAACCCTATATAATAATGTCAAAACCCGTTCTGATTATGTTTGTAAATGATTAGTAACACCAGCACAAATCAAAATATGATAGTTTAACAACAGAAGAATAGCGTGTGTTCCAAACCTACAATATGAATCATATATAGTAGAGAAAACAACGTTATCACTATCATTATTAGAAAAGAGATTCAAATCTGAAAACCATCTGTTAACATTATTAAGAACAGAAACCGGGTTGGGATCAATTTTCTTGGCAATGATTTTATCTGTAAATGCAAGTTAGTGAGCCTCCACATTTACTCTATAAAGAACATAATGAAAAAGAAAAGACAAACGGTTGAACTAACAATCTAGTGTACACCATCAGAATTTGAGTGGCCCAATCACCTTAGGTCGAACTTGAGTCGTGGTTCAAAATAGCTACCACAACCTGGCAGTTTGAAAAAAAATGACTAAATGCTGCAAGCCCAACCAATGAGCAAAGCCAAGGCCATCAAGGGTAGCCACAACTTCCACTACGGAGAAAGAAAAACCACACCAAAAGTGCTCTACACGGCCAAAAACCTTTTAGCATTGTCTTGGAGCACAACCGAATCTCAAAAAGTTGAGCCATTGAAAATTGTGGTAACAAGTCAAAGACTTGAGGCCCTCCAATTGGAGGCTGCAAAAGGGTATTGTACAAGGGCATGGAGAATGATCTCAGGCTAGCTGTGACAAATAGGATAATTGTTAGATTTGGCAAGATGCTTTCGAGCCAAAGATACATTAACCGCAATAATATATGAACTATAACACCAAATAAAGGTCTTTAGCTTAAATATACCAACTACATGGGCTGGCACCTAGCCCACTGGTGTGGGTTCGCACCAATCTACTAGCACAGGATCTAGAGACCAACCCCGGATCTCCAATTGGTAGCTCGGGAATGGGTTCTCCAACTGAAGGCTCTACTCCCGTTCCCGCTTTGGGCACTTTGTGCTTTGGTGCTACTTCCTCCCTGGTGAAACATCAATTGGATCGCTCGATCTGGAACCGGAGAATTTGAAATGGGCTCTCGACCCAGCCTAGAACTGCTTTTGTTTGCTTTGTTTACCTGTCGTGCCTATACCTACGCCTTTGAAGCCCTTACCTATGCCTTCACTGGTGCTGGTTCAACCTGCTACATAGATCCGTGCAAAGATAAAATAAGAATAGTAAAAGGTTAAATAAAATCTTGAAAATATACAACAACTTAGCCCTATCCCAACTAAATGGGTCAACTATATGGATTCATGTAAAGACAAAATAAAAATAGTAAAAGTAAAAGGAAAGGAATACAACAACAATTCAAACACATTCCACCTAATTGGGGTTGGCTACATCGATCTTTGCCCTCCAATCCGGTGTATTCGAGGTCATACCTGGGACAAGACCTAAGCTATGTATGTATTTTCTCACTGTTTCTCCTAGGATCAATTTAGGCCTATCACTAGCTCTTTTAGTTCCTTCAATCTGAATAAGATCACTTCTCTTACTAGAGCATCCCAAAGACTCTATTGAACATGACCATACCATCTCAAATGGTTTTCTCGGAGCTTATCATGAATCATGGAAACTTCTAGATCAGTTATAATTTAGTCATTCTTTACTTTATTCTTCCTAGTTTTGTTGCACATTCATCTCAACATTCTCATTTCTGCTACAAATAACTAATCTATATGACACTTCTTAATTGCCCAACATTGTGTCTCATACGCTATAACTGGTGATATGACAGTTCTATAGAAATTCCCTTTAAGCTTTAAAGGAATACATCTATCACACAATACTCCGAACACACCTCTCCACCTATTCCAACCTACTTTAATTCTCTGTGAAACATTATCTTTTATGTCACCTTCTTTATTTATAGTTAAACCTAGATATCTAAAATAATCACTTTGTGGTATCTCTCTCCCTCAATTTTCACCATTTTGTTATCCATCTTGGTTTAACTATAGTTTCATATCATATTCTCCATCTTCATTCTACTTATCTTAAAACCTCTTGATTGCAAAGTTGATCTCCATAACTCCAACTTAGTGTTAATCTTTACTTTTATCTCATCCATTAAAATAATATCATCAATAAAGAACATACATTACGAAGCCTCATCTTGAATGTTTCTAGTTAAATCATCTAAGATAACCGCAACAAATAAATACTTAAAGTTAATCCTTGATTTTCCCAACTGTAATTGAGAAATCACTTTCATGACCTCCCATGGTTCTTACACTAGTCACCACTCCCTCATACTATCTTCAATTATATCCACATATTACTTGATACCTGTCTCTTCTCTAGTACGTCCAAATTAACTCTCTAGGAACCCTGTCATGGATTTATGTCAATAAAAATCATATGGAAATCCTTCCTACAAGCTCTAAATCTTTCCATGAGCCTCATGAGTAAGTAAATAACTTTTGTCATGGATCTTTATCTAGCAGAAACTAAATTAGTTCTTCAAAATAGTAGTTTCTCTTCTCAGGTGAAACTAGGGGTGCAAGTTTGGCCCTGACGGCCTGAACCCGCCCTTGGCCTGCCCTGATCTCGAATAGGGACCAACCTGAATATTTTGGCCCTGATGTCTAGCTCGACCCTGAAATTTCTGACCCTGAGTCAGGGTCAGGGAATGTGAGGTCTTTGGCTTGCCCAACCGCCCTGAACCCGGCCCTGGTTTTTGCCCTGATGTTGACTCTGGTTATAACTCTGGTTGTGAACCTAATGTTAACCCTGATTTTAACCTAATTTTATATATTGTTTGACATTGACACCTAAGAAAACCCTAATATATCCTCTCACCGATCTCTCTCACTTTCCTTCTGTCGTAAAAGTTCTGCGTTTAATAATCCTTCACTGATCACTCTCAAACATTAGGGTTTCGATATCTCACCGCATGAGTGCACATTGTATCATACCTTCATCCCTTAACAGACATCACTCTGCATCATTTGAGAAATCACCGATAATGTTCTTCTCTTTGTTTAACATGACATGTAATTTGAGATCTTCAGATTGTTTGCCTTAATAGAATGATCTCTTTGTTTTTCATGACATCTTTGTCTTTCATGACAAATAGTTGGAATTTTTTGGATTGTTTGCTTTCTTAAGATGATCTCCTCTTTGTTTACTATAATAATTGAAGTTATTTGTATTATTTGAATTTTTGCTTTAGAATGTTCTCTTCATGGCGAGTAATCTGTGACTTTGTGTTTTTTTTTTTTTTCTTTTTATTTTGTAGGATTAGGGTTAGAGTATACCAGATCCTTGATGGCAAACCAGGGTCAGCGTCAAGGCCAATCAAGGTCATCCTAGCCCAGACCGGCCCTGAAAAATCAGGGCCAATAAGGGCAGGTATGGGCTAGGTTGAACCCTGAAGGGTTGGGCCTGGGTTGAAGTTTTGTAGCCCTGAGTCAAGGTCAAGGCGGGTTTGGGCCTAGCTAAGGGGACTTTGGGATAGAGTTTTAAGAAACCCAACCATGTTGCACCCCTAGGTGAAACAATAACCTTCTCTCACATTTGAGTGTTTCAAAGACCCAAACGGAATTGAGTGTTACATTCATCACTTGACATGGTGCATGGTGGGGTAGTATATAGGACTTTGACATTTATGCTTTTATAAGCGAACTTCTATGGAAAGGGGAAAAATGAGGTATAACTCAAAAAAGATAAAAAAAGGATCAAGCTTTCCCGCATCCATGGTGATCCCTTGACCAAGGGGTTATGATGGGGGTGAATTATCGACTTCGTAACATAAGAAGCAAACATTAACACACAAAGTGTTGGGGTATTATCAATTTCGTATCATAGGGGTGCATATATTAATGAACATAAGATGGTGGTTAAACCCTTCTCTACTAGCAAATTTCACATTGAAGTATAATACTCGACCCAAGACCTGTCTTCAATGAAGTGACGTTGCAAGCCACTTGATTGGGCTAAAGATTTATGCCTATAGCTATAGATAGGAGCAAGCCCTCCCTCAACTGGGTCAGGATTTTATTTACCTGAAAAACTGTTAAAGGCTTGAAGCAACATATCACTCTTTTCAATCCAAAACATCAGATATACATGGTTCTTAACACCACACAAAGGTGGTATTATCCGCATCTTTTCCAGCCACAAGGTAATTAAGCCCCTCAAACCATAGCAGGTATAAGCCAAATGAAAAAGAGTGATGCTATAGATCACCTAAGCAATGCTCTAAAAAGCAATAAGGTTTATGCCTATAGTCAATGGGCTTAAGAGACCCCTCAAGGCCTCAATCCCTATGCTTTAAATGTCACACCTAAGAAATTCAATGCATGTGCATGCTATAAATCTTGAAAGTTGTGATCATTTTCATATAGGTATTCTAAGAAACTTGATCAACTTGTATTGCAGATATGGTATTCCGAAATTGGATCATTGGACCAACCATAGGTGGGATTAGCCGATACCTTTCTCCCTATTGGCAAGGGGTTATAGCATCCAGGTCTGTAATCCTAACCATAGGCATACGACACAGGGTGCTTAATTATCAATCATCCATAATTCATACATGGAAGCACGGTGCCAAAAATACCCTTGGCCACCCCGTGCCTCACAACAACATTCACATACATCCATTCTTATGAGACAACAATGTCAAATCATTAATCCACACAACACAGACAAACACACACAACATATACTTCAATTTAAAGAATTTACATGTAACATAGATTTAAGAAACAACATGATCATACATAAATAAATTAAAAATAAATACTCCATAAAATAAAACACAACACCCATGCACCTCTCGTCTCTACGAGCCGTATACTATCGATGACCTTGCATCGTATAGCCTCACCGCTTGATGGTTCTATTCATTGAAAAAAAAAAAAGAGGGTTAGGTCAAAGCTATACATGCTTCTAATTCCCATTTATGGTGTTGATTATACCCCCCACCACATGGTTTTCCCATGGTACGTAGGTTGTACATGTTAGGATTAGTATTCTAGGGTTAGATTTCATGCATGCAACACATGTACACACTAATCATCTTAAGAAATAGGAATGATGTAATTAGTCACAAAGATTTTAGAGTTTTGGTCATTTTCCTCAATTTAGGATTTTGGGTTACTTAATTTGGGAAAATTTTGCTAGGGTTTGCATACATTGGGTCTCTGAACATTATTCTAGCCACCTCATTCCTCTAATCTAGGTATCTTATATCAATTCTCCAATTTATAGTTGAATTAGAATGGTTGATCATAGGGGTTTTAGTTAATTTCCTAAATTTATAGTTTAGGTTACCTAATTTGTGAAATTCGGTGGGGGATTCCATGGGTTGGGTCCCCAAACCCAAATGTGACCACCTAAATCCCTTAGTCTATGTCTCCTTCACCAATTTCCTAACCTAGAGTTGAGTTAGGGTGTAGATCATAGAAGATTTGATTAATTTCCCAAATCTAGGGTTCAAATAGCTAACTCTAAGTTTTTAAATTGGGGCTTTTCTATATTGGGTGTCACACCTCGTTCACATAAAACTGGACCAATGACCGAGTTAACTCCCATTAACCCAAAACCTGCCAAGATTATCTGACGCAGTAATCACTACACAGCATGCACACAACTAGAGAAAGCAAATTCTATATTTCAGCGGAAGTCTTACATGCAAATATCTGCAAATACCCCAATACTCTTGATACCCAAATTGTATTACATAATACATTTACATGTATGCCTGTAGGCGTGATATATACATGAGAAATATAATTTAAAAATCTAGAGCACAAAAAGGATAACATTGTAAAATAATAAAAAAGAATCTCGGGTTGGTATTCAATGTTGCTGTCCCGTAACACAATTCTCATATAGGCACTCGGCTCCGTGCCCAAAATCTTCGAGGACCCACTAGTCCTCAGCTGAAAACACCACAGTGGGTTCTGTCTCTAGCTCTTCAATCAGGTAACCTGTAAGATCATCTAAAAATGGTGTGCACGTGGGATGAACTCACTATCCCAGTAAGTGAAAAGAAAGACCAAGCAATCATTCGCAATACAAATGCACATATATGTATACAAGTTTATTTTATTATCCTAATCCACCTAGACAAAAATTCTAGGTCATAAGTTATGTGCTACTCGTAACCACAGTGCGTGTATGCCCTAGGTACGAGCCGCGAATCCTATCCCATGATACACCTATAGGATTGTTGGAGAAGGCCAATCATGGATACCGAAAAAGTAAAATGGGCCTTGCCGCATTAAAGTAAAATGGGTTTTGTCTTGCATTAAATTAAAAGCAATACGATTGGCTCTCTTGTTATATCACCAAAGTTGTTAACCGTCCTAGGGATCAATCGGACGTACTTCTAACCGCCACCATTGGTACACAACCTCATGCTTCCTCTCAGTGATATACCCAACACCTAAACCCCTGCTAGGAAGAGTCGTAGCACAGGGATATGTCATTCCTAACCGCATGCTCCTATATGAGATAATACTATTGTATATTGCCACTGCGTCCCATTCCACGAGCCACCAATGCATTTATTTTCAAGCCGACTATGACATCTAGTCTAGCAATGTATCATATTCAACAATTTAAAGTCATCCATCTCATAATTTAAAGCAAGAATAAGCATTTAACGATTAAAGATATCAGCAAATCAAATCATAAATGAATTTTATAATGCACACGTCAATTGTTTGAAATTTAAAATATAACCGCAAACGTATAGATCAATGTAGCTAGGGGTCGAACACAGGGAGAGCAACCACTTTATTTTTTACTTTTTTTAACAATGCGAAAGTGAACCGATTAATGGTTGTGATGTAATTCTAACTACCGTCCTAAACATATGTATATAAAATAATGTCCTAATCATTCGTCATCTAAGAATTTAAATACTCAAGCCACGCAATTAAAATTAAATAAATAAATAACTGAAAATAAAAAACCCACGCAATTAAAAAGCAATGAAAGAAAAAAAAATACTGAAACAAAAATAAAGTAAAATAAGGGGGATAAAGCTAGAGAGAGGATCACAATTAGGTTTCTCTACTTAGCCCGAGTGATGTATCATAATATGAGCTTACCCACTTGACCAGAGTCAATCTTATAAGGGTTGCTCTACTTAACTTTAGGGAAAGAGAGGCAATTAAAATAAAAACAATAAAACGATGGTTCTATGGCTAGGAGGGGCAAAGCCAACACATACACTAGCCATGAACCTTAAGGGAAAGAGAAAGCAATAATGTAATGATTGAAATTAAAATCCTAAATTAAGAAAGAAAGGGTAATCAGAAGAGGAAATGAGAGGGGGGAAAGAAGACTATTGAAGAAGCCTCCCTACCTAAATCAATGCTTGAACTTGAAAGCTTAGGTGATTTGAGATACTGTCAACCCTAAAAACCAGATTTGGAATAAACCAAATCTGAAATTTCTAGGCCTGGAGAAAACAAATCTTGAAAAAAAAAAACTGAACTTGAAAAAGAGATGCTCCACGGATCGTGATCTTGTCTCCTAAATCTAAGCCTAGAACTATAACTTAAAAATTACAACTCAATTGCATAAATCATAAACATAAAAGGCTTAATAAAAATAAAAGAGTGTTTGCGTTAATTGAAATAAAAAGCTATTACAAAAGTGATTAAAGCAAAAACAAAGAAGAACTAAAACTAAAGAGAGTGAGAGGGAGAGAGAGAGCAACTAAAAAAAAACCTAAAAGAAGAATGAAGTGTCTCCTCCCCTTATGTTGATTCTATTATATAGAGAATGGAGGAGGGAAGCTAATGATTTTAGCTTCTAAAAAAAAGGGATTTTTTTTTTATTTTGTTGATGAGGTGGAGGAGAGAGGAGAGAGGAGAGAGGAGAGAAAACGTACGTGTGGAGAGAGAATCTGATTTTTCTTACTTTTTTTTTTCCTTTTTTTTCTCTATTCTTACTTTTTTTTTCCATTTTTTTCTATTTTTCTATTTTTCTCTCTCTTCTTGCACAAGAAACCCCCCTTGGCCGATTTTTCTTGAGAAAAAATATTTTAAAAAAAATCTCCAAAAGATGGTAGCCAGGAGGTTTGAACTTGAGACCTCCCAATAAGGAAGGGATTGTGCACACCATAACTCACCAACTACGCTAGGTAGTTGATGTTACCAAAAATGAATCTTCAATCACTTAATGGTGTGGTCCATCGATCCTTATTAGCATTTAGAATATTCCTTGTACCCCTGGGACAATTGCAGACGAGCTGGTTCTGCATCTCAGTTCAGTTCTAATCCATTATTCTTTTTTTGACCCAAAAAGAATAATCACATGTATGGTTGACCAAACGAATGTGTACTTTTAATTGAATGCATCCATCTTGCTCAGAATTTTGTCCTCTTCGCAACCATGAAAAGAAACATTACCCCTTTACGTGTAAAATTGGAGATATAGCATCCGATAGTCCTTAAGGCCTTGAAAATATAAAATCTACAAAAAGAGTAAAACCCAAGGTAGCTCCATTCTAAATATGTAAAATGCATATTTTACTACCCTAGATTTCACACATAAATGTGTTCATCATCAATGCATGCAAATGGCATTCATAAATGACTAGGCTACAAACAGTAATAAAATGATGACATGGCTAGTCTACAATAATAATGGAATGATGCAAAAACACTCCAAAAATAAAGTCAATGTCCTCTTCCTACGTATCTAATTGTGTACAATAATCACCCTTGGTACGAGGAAGATCTGGTATGCGATGACACGAGTTTCTAGTACAACCTATCATAAAATATGTCAAGTTTATTATATCTCCACTTTAGGCTCATAACCAATGAGGTATGATGATTCTAATGTGTTTAAAATCACTAAAGAAGGTTACCCGACAAATTTAGGCCTAGTTGGGAGACTCGGGACCTAATGGGTCGGAGTGGTAGTTCAACCGACGGGTAAGGTACCTACCAGTCCTTGCTCGATGCTCAACCCAGAGACTCTGCTTGGACCGACGGGCTAGGAGCGGCGGGTTAGGTGCCACCGGTCCTTGCTCGCCGCTCAATCCAGGGGCTCTACCTAAATCGATGGGCTTGGATTGGTGGGTCCATCCACGTCTAGGCACCCACCAATCGGAATTGGAATTTTGCTATTCACTTCCCTTCTCCATCCCACCTTGGGGAAACCACCATAGGTCAATTCAACCACAATTTTCACAAATCTAATGTCCCATATCATGTTTCCAACATAGATCTAGGATCGATTCAAAGTTTCAAGCTTGGGTTTTACCTCTTTGCTTAAGAACACCTCAAATCTTCTCTCTAGCTTAAGAGATCAACAAATGCTTCTCAAATCTTGCAATTTCTTCCTCTAAAACCTTCATAAACAACATGTAGGTCCTTTATTAAACCTTAGATTCACATTCTCAAGAGGGATTAACAAGATCTAAAGGATTCCTACCCAAATCATAGGATTTCACTTAGTGTTTCATGAGGGTTTAAGAAATACAGTCTTTACTCACCTCAAATTGTAGATCTCGAGATGAGGATCACTAATCCGGTGTCGAATTCAAAGGATCTGACCCCGGCAACATGCAACGATCATCTTCTTCCTCATTTCTTCCTTCTTTTTCCCTTCTCTCTTTTTCGTTTCTCTCTCTTCTTTACTTTTCTCACCCACTTTGTAAAATAATAAATGAGAGTGAAGAAAGTAATAAATGCTATTTATACTTGGGTCAAAATATCTAATGACCAGAGTGGTAGGTCACACTAGTAGGTCTGACCCACCTATGACCACCACCAGTCGGCCAAAACTTAGCCGAAACATTGGGATTTTTTATAGGGCTCGGCCCCGATACATATTTCACTCTCAAAAATTGATTAACATGCGTACTTAACATAAAATACAGCTACGTACTTTTATTGTGCATATATGGCCCAGTGATAAGTGCAAGTGTACAGTTTGGGCACACGGACTTCATTAGGCACCGACTCCAACTCATCTGGCCAACCTGAGTTTAGGGTTACCCTTGCCATCATGTTCCATAAGGTACTTGCCTCGGCTCACATGGGTTCAAGTCCTGCAAGGCGAAACCGAACTAACTAGGTAATTAGACTAAGTTCAGAAAGTAGGGTATCACATTGGGTCTCTACACTAAAATGTGAGTGGTTCAATTAGTTAGATTAGGTTTCCTACACAAAACCTCCACTTTAATTTGTAAATCAAGTCGGCAGGAGATGGGGATTTCGGTTAGGGTTCCCAATTAGCTTCGGTGGAGAGGGAGAGAGAGAGCAAATATACATGAAAGGTAGAGGAAGAGAGTTTAACTCACCTTAATGTGAAGGTAAGTGGAGGTGATCTCCTCTCTTGCTCCAACCTCCAACCTCCTTCTTCTCCCTTGCTTCTTTCCTTCTTCTTATTTCTTCCTCTCTTGCCTTTAGAAATTGCAAAACAAATGAGCTAATAGCTCCTTATATAGAAACTTAAGTTCACTAAGGCTTGTTTGGGAAAATATTGAGTTTTTAATAATTCTTTATACAGTAACTTAATTTTACTGAGGCTTGTTTAGAAAATAAATGGGTTTTTCTTATAAATCTTTATATGACAACTCAAGTTCATTGAGACCTATTTAGGAAATAAATGAGTTTTCTCCCATTATTCGGTTAATTACCCAATTGACACTAGTGGACCCACCTTGGGGTAATCTAACATATTAATATATCCATTTGTAAGTTGTACCCATCAATTGAATGTGGTATGAGATGCACAGATGCATAGACCCAAGCCTCACGACCAAATAACTTATTTTGTCATAATACTCCTACCGATGTGGGTCAATTGTCCCCAACATAGTTGGGACAACTTCACCTTACTGCACTGAGGGATTCTAGGGCCTCTATAAGTGTATGAACCATATCCCCGTGTATTAAACTACTGGGGTTCAGGAGAATTTCCTCAAGGGCAAGAGACTTACATTGACTTTTTCAGGAATTTATAACTCTTTCATGCAGTGAGCCAGAAAATCCTCAAGTTACCAGTGGTCATCACTTGTATCCAAAATTTGAACTTAGCCTAGGATTTTGGGCACAGGTGTAACACATGGCGCTTGAGAGCATAAAGAGAAGATAGTCGGAGATAAAGGATCTCCCTGGCAAATTCACTGGGATGGGATGATGGAACCAGAAATAGAGCCATTGATTAATAATCTGAAGCTGGACTGATATAATCCCCACCATCACCATTTGGACCCGAAAATCATGAAAGCCCAGACAAAGCAACATATGTTCTATAAAGTCCATTCGAACCTATTGTAGACTTTTTTATGTCCAATTTCAAGGCCAAAAAGCTTTTTTTCTTTCTTTCCTCTTATATAATAATACATCTCATGAGTAAGGAAAATTATCTAAAATTTCTCTAACATGGATGAAAATAAATTGAGGCGGGTCAATAATATTGGGAATAATCTCCTTGAAATACATAGCTATGATCTTGGATATATTTTTTTAGGCTATTTCACAGAGGCTAATCTGCCTGAAGTCTTCCACTATTGTTACATTGTTCTTCTTTGAAATCAAACATATAGTATTATGTTAAATCCAGAAGGGAAAGACCATGTCCGAAAGAATTATGTGACAAAACCAAATAAATCCACATGAGTGAGGTCCCAAAAACGTTGGAAAAATAATGGGGGAAGGCCATCAAACCTGGGGACTTACTCGATTTCATAGCAAATAATGTTTTCTTCATCTCCTCAAAACTTGGACATTTGCGTAGAACATAATTCATTGCAGTTGTAAGCTTCGGGGACATGCCATTGAATGAGTTATTTTTGTTTCCAGAAATCCTCTACTTTGAGAAACTCCTCAGCTATTTTAGAGGAAATCTCGTTCATTCGATCCTATAAGAAAGAAGTAGGGATACCCATAAAATAATCCAACTCAACTTTAAGATTTTGTATATCTAATTGCAGATTGCCAAAAATTTCCACATTTCACTTCTTAAAGACCGATCTGCAATTGCTATGTTTTGCATAGAGGTTATAATAGGTATAACTTCAATCTCTCCCAGACCAGACCATCTAAGCTGCATTTTTACAATCATATATGATGCCGAATCCGCATTGCCTCAAAGCGAAAATGCTGAGGACTAAGAGTAGTGCCCCCTTCAATATCTACCAACAATGGAAGGTGGCTTGAACCTACTTTAGGGCACACAAAAACTATAGTCATTGAAATGGTCAAGCCAAGCATGATTAGCGAAAGCCATGTCTAACCTGATTCATATATTAGATGACCCTTTCCTCTTGTTATTTCACGTGTAGTTAGGTCCATTAGAAATGCATAGTCATTTATCAGTCTTGAAGGATTGAAGGTCTTTGTCTCTAGTCTTATTTCCACCCATTTTTTTATTGAAAGAAAATAAATACTGAACGATTCATGAAGATCGATAAGCATGCACGACAAACACTACAAAAACAAGTTTTAGGCATACCTGAATCCATGGCTGAAGAATAAGAACTCCTCTATGTCTTCTTGTATGCTCATTGTACAACACGATCAATGTTGGTCTGGTCTACCCTCTTTCCCTTTTGCTTTTGGTTGTTAGCCTCACTTAATGGGTCAGTGATAACTATATATAGGGGTGAGGGTAGGGACCAACCCTGCAATAAAATTAGGGTTTCCTCCCCATTAAATAAACAATACCTTAGGTCCACACATAGTAATAAATATTTCATACCATTAAGGTGTGTTAATAGAATCCAATATCTCCATAGAGATCACTTACCAATAATGTTGGATTCTTTTTGCTTACTCCATCTTTAGACAATACCACTAAATCGATTTTGAAAACAAATCTTTGACTATGCTAGCCCACCTAATAGGAAATCTTACAATCTCCCACTTGGGCAACATATGTCACAAATTTTAGATTTTAAAATTTATTTAAAACAACTCTCCGATTTAGATATACTGAATGTGACCACAAACAAAATAGTGTCGAATGGAGTGCACCTTAAACCAAATGCCTTAGTCCGAATGAAAATTACAAACACCCAACCGTATTGATCATCACATCTAAAGCGATATGAGACCACACACGTCAAAGTGCTCATAACATCACCGACTTGGGCTGAACAGTATGAAAGTGTGGTATGAAAATACCATGTAATAGTGATCATCATGTCTATTTTCAAATTGGTTATGGCTCGAAAACCAAATGAGCACTATGAGACAGATACCGAATGTCTCATTAACTACAAGCGTCTCCCAAACGCTCAAGCTTCAATCAAAGAAACCCATTGGGAATGGGTCCGGATGTCCCACAACACTAGCACTAGACCTCAATCAAACAAGGCTTTGCTAGCGACTGGATGTGTGTGTATTGACTAGAACCTCAGATACCGAATAAGGTAAATACACCACATATAACCTCAATTTTTTGTAGGAGGCAAATAAATAAGTGTATACACATAAACAAATGGCCATAATAAAAATGCATATATATTCTTGATAAGAATAATAATGCATCATATGTATAAACTAAAACTGAAAATCAAATGCGAACATATTGAGCAAAACTACCACTAATAAAATACACCAAAATAACTAATAAGTCCCATATTAGTGATATGCTCTTGAAAGACTTTTGGAGTCAAGCCCTTAGTAAGATGATATGCAATCATGTTTTCTGTAGCAATCTGTTCCATTGTAATCTGTGACTCTTGAACTTTCTCTCTGACAAAAAATTACTTAATGTCAATGTATTTGGAGTCTGAAGTACTTTTACGGTTATGAGAGAAACGAACCGCAGCGAAGTGTCACAGAACATCCTCAATGATTTAGATATAGAGTCAACAATTTGTAATAATATAGTTCTATAGAAATTTATGATTCATGAGCTTACTCCCACTGATCTTTAGATAAACCTATTCGATTTCTCTCATTTTCATAAATAACCTTAACTTGAACATAATTAACAACCACTGGCTTAGGAGGCTCATCAATTAAGATTAAAATTTATTATCATAATAGCCAGAGAAATATTAAAAGATTAGTTCTATTCCTTAAAATTGGAACCATTCAAACTTTTTTAAAAGAAAATAGCTGAGAAGTCAAAGCTGACAAATATAATCATACATATTTATCAAAATTTATAATATGCAAGAACAGAAAGCATATTAAACTTCCCAACAATATAATTAAATCTAACTAATTGGGCTGTTAATCAGATTTATCTCAGTATTGTTTTCAATAACTGTAGGAAAACAGAAACTGGGAAAAGATTCGACATCATCGGGGTCACGCCTGTGGTGGCAAGATCGCTCAACATATAGTGAAATCTTTCACATGCAAGGCTAGACGCTCGAAACAACACCACTTTGAAGATTCCATCACCTGTGGTGGCAAGACAAAAACCTCAAAAGCTATGAAGCCCAAAATGTCACCCTCACACTATCAAGCGAAACCGACCAAATGAAGACTCACCTGTGGTGGCAAGAGCACATCATTCACCATATGGTCTCCTTGACTGCAACCCATCCTGAATAATCAATAGTGATTTCACAATCTCAGTAACTAGCCCACTAAGTGGAAGAGTAATCACTGAAATTATAAAAACCTATAGACTTGGATTACTACCAAATACCCGTGGGTTTAGATTTTTTTGGGTACAAACAATAAGATGAGCTATTTCAGTATTTAATTAATAAAATATTCAACATAAGCCCACAAAAGCAATCCATTATAAACCCTAATAGTCAATATAGTAACACTATAATTTAACAGTTATCAAAGTGAGTACATTCTTAGTATGACAGTTTTGTACTTCCAACCATTACCATAAATAAATAAAAAACTAAATATGGCATTTTCTATAATGACAACATGTTAAATATGAAAGTTCATAACATTTATTCATGATAACAAAAAACACATGAAATATATTACTTTATCCATAATTCGTTAGATATACGAAGTTGTATGCAAGTATGAACTTTCAACCCAAATGACTTTAATATCTAATACAAATATTAGCCCATAAACTTTAAAGTCAATCATAATAAAGCCCTATAATTTCTTCAAGTCAAAAGAAAATTAGCTAATAGGGCACATGAACCGAATAACTTATAGGTTAAAAACAATAATAAGTCTTTAATAAATAAAGGTAATGTTGGCTTAGATTCATAGTAAATATAAACAACTTCATAGGCTTTATACAATAAGCCACTAAAACTTCAATGAGTTCATTTAAATCATTCAAATATAATATATCTATTTTATCTCAATGAATTTCAATAAAATTGAACTTCATCACAAGTACAAATATGACATATAAATTTGAAGAAATATTACTTAAACAATGCAGTTGTGATATTTTGAATCATAAATGGGTGTCAAAACTAATAATTATGTGTCTCGTGACGAAACCTGATGTCACGGATGATAAATATAACATCAAAGAAACTATCAAAATACCCCAGATTGACTTAAAATTCATGAAACAACAAGTGTAGTATACATAATAAAACATGTATAATACATCTATCATCCTCAATAGGAAAATAATTTATTCTCCTACTAATATAAGAGAGTAAGACTAGATGACCTAATAAAAGTACCATTTATAAGAGTCAATATCAGTTCATATTAGAACTATATTTAATTGTTGGCTTGAATAAACAAGGCCAAAATAGTCAACAGTATATACAGATTTCAGAAGTCATTTCAATAAATCAAAATTAAACAATTTTGATTCCATTTGCATAAATTGTTTATGGTCTATACAATTATTAGACTCAAAAACTCGATTTCATTAAAACTATGCTGAAAATAGTTAATAAACCATCAACATGTAGAAGCAACCTAGAATGATCTTGTGTCATAACATTTCAAATGTGAGTATAGGTATCATCATTAATATTAATCTTTAAGATTCCAACTCTAGCCACAAGAATCTTCACAAAAAATCGATTTAAATAGACCACACCAATAAGAAAGTTTAACTTGGTGAGATTTATGTGCATTCACTGTAATAACTATATCACTCAAGAGTTATAGCTGAAACTGTATCCTTATCCTTTAAAACAGTAATACACTGGTCCTATCATTTTCTTGTATTAACTGTGAAAAGAACAATAACTTTTGAGATTCCCTTACCTTTGGGATCAGGATCCTTAGGTTACTGTCATTTTCTTTAAGTTTGGTGACATCATCTTTAGACAAATGTCACCTACTATGCTGCCTTAGGGAAAACCATGAAAGAACAAGATACGTCACTTTAGTGGAATCCACATCACCCTTTCATGGTTCCCTAGAAATGCGTTTTACAGTTAAACATGTGCGAAAGCTTACATCCAATTTAACTCCAATATATTTATTCATCATAGAGTGTTCCAAATATGACATGCAAACATAAAATGCCATCAATTTTCTGCCTATGTCATTCATAAATGACTTTTTAATATCATAGTAATGATAAACTAATGCAAAAACATGCATAAATAGAAATATAATTATGAAGTCATTATAGAATAAAGACAAAACACTATAGCTGTTCCAAAACAATTATGGAACACAAAATATAGATCTCATTTTTCTTGTTTTAAATTCAACCCAGTATATTGAACATACATCCACTGGTCGAACCATAAACAACATTTCAGAATATATAATTACATCCTCCCACTAATTTGACCAGTTAAGTAATTATCCACAACATCCCAAGTACATAATAAAGTGACATCATGAAAACCAATGGTATTTTATTATTCACAAGGCCTTGGGACTCTCAAAATAATTGTTTTAAATATGAAAAACTTCATTGGACATTATTTGAAGACTGACCATTACAAAAAAGACTCATTTATTTCAATGCATTTCCATTAAAATTACCTTTATCATAAATATACTATAGACCAGATGTCACAGACAATATAGTATTGAAGAACCCATCAAAATAACTGGGGTTGGTTCAAGAAAATCACAAAACAACAAGTTTATGCCATATAAATAAATCAATACATCATCTTTTGGAGATAGCTTCCGTATCATGAATCTGTTTGTGTCAACTTGATTTCTAATCTAATTTGGTTCACCTATTGACTGATTCACTGGATTTGGTTTGATTTAGCCGGTTCGAATTGTGTTGGTTCAATCCATCCTATTTGAGATAATGCCTATGAGCTTTTAAACCCATTACACTTAAACAATTCTGGACATGGGCTTGGCCCATTAAGCTTCTAAATATAAAATATAAAACTAAGTCAAACCATATGGATCCAACCCAAATCCAATAAAACCCAATTATTGTGACTTAAAAGCTTAAGGGTAATGAAGTAAAATCACTTGGTTCAATTCTTTGAACCATAATAATAAGTTGAACTCTTTTAAAATATATATATATATATATATATGTATATATATTGGGCTTGAGTCCACCAGCCCAAACTTAAGGAACAAACTTAACTCAATGTTGGGCTTGAGCCCGAAGGCTCAAAAGTTATAAACTATATAACCCAAATGCCTTACCCTTTCTTTGGGTTACTTGAACAAAACAACGCAGCCGCCGACCTGCAACTGTTTTGCAGGGTTTTTTTTTTT
>NC_056565.1:36274464-36287584 GCF_013358625.1 Macadamia integrifolia
TACCTTCCCTTTTTTTTTTTTTAATTCAAGAACGGAATATATTCCCTTGGCACTTTTATTTCCTCCTGGATGGCTGGAACCTACCGGCTTTCTCTGGCTTTTCGCCTTTAACTTTTCTTTTCTCTAAACTAATTGAGATAAACTATGTTGCTTTCCTCCCTTTTTTTTGTTTTTTTTTTAATGTGTTTTTCAACTGAACTCGAAAGCGTCTACAAACGCAGGAACAGAGGCCATGAATGCAGAGGCCGAGCTTAGTAGCGCGAGCTTGTAACCAAGTGGGGTGTTAAGGTGATCGAACGTTGGTTCAATTCTTGTTGAGTCAGGTTCAATGGTGCAATTCTCCTGGCATGCCCATTCCAAATGGGGAGAATAGAAGATGGATGCCAGAAGCCGAAGCGTGGAGAGTGTCGGATCTCGGTGGCTTCAGTGTGCCCACCGCCTCCAAAGAAGAAAACTGTTTATGGGAGGAACAGAGACCCGCCCAAGAATGGATACTTCAACTCACTTTTTTGTCACTTTTTTTTTAACAACCAAAACGTACGTACCTTTTTGTGTCATTTTTTTTTTTTTTTAACAACCAAATCGTACGTACCTTCTGTGTCAATTTTTTTTTTTAACAACCAAACCGTACGGTTTTCCAAAAGATAAATCAAGGGATTTTTTTTTAAAATTTAATTTTACCAGTTTTGTTCTTTAGTAATAATATATAATATATTACTTTTCTCGTTTTTTCAAAACAAAACGACTCGAGGAGAAGAAATTGATTTTTATTACTGGTGGTATAGCCGATCGATTTTTTCATGAACGAGGCTCTGATACCATTGAAAGAAAATAAATACTGAACGATTCATGAAGATCGATAAGCATACACGACAAACACTACAAAAACAAGTTTTAGGCATACCTGAATCCATGGCTGAAGAATAAGAACTCCTCTATGTCTTCTTGTATGCTCCTCGTACAACACGATCAATGTTGGTCTGGTCTACCCTCTTTCCCTTTTGCTTTTGGTTGTTAGCCTTACTTAATGGGTCAGTGATAACTATATATAGGGGTGAGGGTAGGGACCAACCCTACAATAAAATTAGGGTTTCCTCCCCATTAAGGAAACAATACCTTAGGTCCACACATAGTAATAAATATTTCATACTATTAAGGTGTGCTAATAGAATTCAATATCTCCATAGAGATCACTTACCAATAATATTGGATTTTTTCTGCTTACTCCATCTTTAGTCAACACCACTAAATCGGTTTTGGAAACAAATCTTTGACTATGCTAGCCCACCTAATAGGAAATCTTACAGAGAAAAGATGAGTTGAAATCTCCCATACACAATCATTTCTCCCTTCTATTCACAGTGATGGATCGAATCCTATTCCAAACTTCACATTGCTTTGTTCTATTGGGTTCTCCACAAACACAAGTTAGTAGGACAATAGTGGAATCTTGAGTTTGTATTTCGGCATCAATGAGATTGGAGTCAGCATAAAAAATATTCATCTTCAAATGTATTTGCCATATAAAAACTTAATCCTCAATAAAAGTTACTAGCATCAACACAAAAATTTGAGTGCATATACAATTTCCTTTGATTTTTTTGCAACTTTTGAGTGTATATATATATATATATATATAATTAAAAAAAAAAATGAAAAATTTTCTTATACCACCCCTTGTTTTTTTAACTTATACCTGATGCCACCCTAGTTTCCCAAAAATATCAACTGCACCTCTGAAGCATAACACCTTTAGTGAAAAGACCCTTTTGACTCTGTTTTGTCTATCTTATTTTTTCTACTTCTCATCCAAAATCGTTAGATCTATCACAAACTTTACCTCTCAAGAGGAAAAGATGACAAATCTTAAATTGAAAGACTGAATTTTTGGAAGTAAGAAGTAAGAAGGTTGTGATAAATGATGATGATACCTGCCGTCAACTAACAAGGGATTGATTGGTTTCCTTGAATTTTTGTTGGTCTTCTGAACCCATCTCATACCGTAATTGAAAACAAGTATATATAACCTCTCTCCCGTCACGCACAACCTCTCTATGATGTATATGAGATGCACTCAAGACTTGAGGAAATGTGATTTATAGCTTCCCAACCCCCCCACCCCCACACACGCACACACAAATGACGTGAATAATGATTATGTCGTTTACTGTTCCAGATTGGTTCATCTATAGAAGGCAAAGCGTTGTATTCGTTTTCTAGTTTATTTGAACTGGATAAGGTGGAGTACTGGTCGGAGCCATGAGTGTAGAAGTTTTAGAATGCATTCTGGATTAAGCTTGTTTTTTGGATTTGGCAAGTGGGTGTCGTCTCTTTCTAGTTGCAGGTTCAGGAGCAAAGATGGTACTCTGTTTTCGTTACTGCGAGCTTCAATTTCAAGAGATACCTCCGCATCAACAACAACACAAGCACCAGCAGACGAGCTTCGGCAGCCACGACGCTTACCACCACCCATAGTCTTAACAAGCAGTAGTGAAACATCAAACACTAAAATGGTAAAACCTGTAACTCGATGGTAGTTGTAGAACAAAGAAACCCTAAAACCTGCGAGTCAATGTTTTAATTGATTCATTTTTTTTTTTTTTTTTTGGAGTTGGGTGGGTTTACATGGAAGGGTAAAACAGTAAATTTACTCATTCCTCAAGGGTATACTTGCCATTTAAGAAATACCAACCATTCCATGTCAGCACTTAACATTTCCCCTCTGACAAGTGCAATTTAGTTAACAAAATAAGGGATATACTAGATATTTTTAGAAAACATGGGTGGTATTACATATACTTTGAAAAATAAGGGGTCCTATAAGAAAATCATCCAAAAAAAAAAAATTTTGTTTGTAATTGTTTCAGAAAAAATGAATCAAAAGATATAATGGACTACGACAATTATTATATGAGGTCTCCCTATTTTTTTTTTCAACGGTATCATCAGTCATTCGTGTATCTTTTGCCATCAAAAGAGAGTTAGAGGTGGTTGGGTTGATTTCTGTTTCAAAGCATCTCTTCATAAACTCCCACCCTTTTTTCTTTTTATTTTTTGGTAAGAAGATAAATTAATTCACAGAATGAGAAGAACCATAGTTACAACTATCAAAGTATAAAGCATCTAAAAGAAAAAGGGGAGGAGAATGATTCCAAATAAAAAAATTGCAATGACTTGAGCTAAAGGAAGCAAGGTGATCCGCAACAGAGTTTCCCTCCATATACGTATGAACAAACTTAAGATTTGTAAAATGAGAATTCAAAGCCCGACAATTTAAAATAACAACAACAATTCGCCAAGGAGATTTATAAATCTCATGTTGAGAAGGTTAATAAGGAGCTATGGATCACTTTTCCAAATAATATAAGAGTATCCTTGCTGAACTGCAATATGGAGAGCTTGATGAACAACTAATGCCTCAACCACAACAGCATAAGTAATCCCAATATATTTAGAGAAAACCACAATAAAGCCACCAAAACTATTGCGAAAGATTGCACTTAAAGCCGCATGACCACGGAACACGTAGCATGATCCATCTACATTAGTTTTAGAAGAAATTACATTATCATCCCTTGAACTTATGCCATAAATCAACGTCCTCCCCTGTGTTTTTAAAAATGACATGAACACCCCTTACAGGTTTGAAAAATGACAAACGCACTCACACCGTTAATATTCTGTTAGTTATTAATGTGAAAGACTATTATACCCTCACTTCAAACATCTAAAAAAATCTCTAAGTAAAATGATTATTTTACCCTTTAGTCATTTTCAACAATAAAACATCCCAATTTTCTGAAATTAGGGCTCCGACAAACTTGAATCTACTTTTTTTCCATTCTCCAGCGAAGGTTACTCCAACCCTCTCATCTCTCTTTCTAATCCGTTTTTCTAAAATTAGATCCCTGTAAGATACTGTTCTAACCACATCCGTGCTAAATTTTGAAACTAGGGCACACCATATTTTTCTTTGTCCGTGGAGACGTTTCCTTGCCTATTGACAAACTGAGGAAGTGGGAATGTCTGGTGGTTATCTATTCCGTTTACCTGCAGTGCTTCTTCTTTTTTCCTGATTTCTTGTTCACCTTCTTTATTTCCCCAGAGTGTTTTATATGTGTGTACTCTACAGGAAGCAAGGAAGACTAGTAATGGAACCGGAGATTCTCAAATCTTAATCTAGAATAGTTGATTTCTTCGACGTTCTCACCGGAACAGGGAACGACGCCATTTTTGCCGCAATGCAGACTGCAAATGACTTAAAGGCTGTTCGATTTTGATCACAAGACACGCCGTCACATTTGTGCAGGAAAAATACTTACAGATGTTCAAGGTCAAGCATGAAGGGATTTTCCTTCGACTTTGCAGGTTTTGAGTAAGAGAATCAATAAAGTCTTGACAGAGGCTTTTAACCATAGAGAGAGAGAGAGAGAGAGAGAGAGAGAAGAGAGAGAGGTGCATCACTGCTGAAATGGTTAGAAATGTTGTATAAAGTTGTTGGTCGCCTAGTGGACAAAAGATGCGAGGAGAAGAAGAAAGGGTTCTTTCTCAGTTCTTTGCTTCCAAGGATCAAGGGTAAATGGGTAAAGTCACACTCAATTGGGGGCATTTTAGTCATTTAAAAGATAACTTAATAATCACTTAATGGGTTAGACTAATGGTGTGGGTGCATTAATCCTCTATCTCACACCTACATGACACATAAGGAAAATAAGTTATCCTTATATATATTACGAATTCAAATTGTCTACAGTAAACGGGTGAAGTACGGTGATCATTCAACAGCTGAGAGAATCCGGCCATGCACCCCAGTTATTAGATACTCATTGCATGTCATTGCCTCATTGTAAACGATTTTGACGGTTACATTAAACCCTTCTTACCTCCCAAACGAGTTAATTAATCTACTGATATTGCTTTTAGAAAATGATCAATCTTTGCTATTCTTTAAAATTTTATTTTAGGAAAACAATTGAGCAACAAATTGATTAGCTAATTTCGCATATGAATCTACAATACATTCAAGTTAAAAATTAGATATATAAATAAAATGATTCAAAATACCAATTTCTTATTTAAATGATGGTAAATTAGTCCATACCATATCGATACTGATACCAATACCGACACTGACACCGATACCGATACCGATCCCGAGCTCTAAAACGTTGGTTTCGAACAAGGACAGCGATCTTTGAAGTCGCCGCACGTCACTCTCACCGTCACCCTCACGTGTTACCTAAAGATGAGATAAAGTTATCCAAACCACGATCTGCACGAAAGCAATGGATCACCTGTTTCTTTTGCTAAACAAAACATCCCCTAAAATTAGTTAATCCACGTGGGATTCGATGTGGGACCCATTAACGGTTCTCCCCAGTCCCCAAATTCTGTTGTTCGAAAAAAAAAAAACAGCTTCAAATTCTGGATTCACCGGTGATTCTCTTTTCTAAGGAATGAAAGTTTCTGGTGGTCAGAATGAAAGTTACCGGAGGCAGCGAGATCACTCAGCGGCATCAACTGCTTACGAGAAGAACCGCCGGCGGTTCCCGTTGCCCGTTGCTGGAAGTTGATTCGTTCCCCTCTTTTTGGCCAAATCTGTAGAAAGGGATACTACTATTGGTTATACGAATGCCTTCCCAGATGATTCATTCATGGACGTTCCGTGAGCTCTTTGGAGCTTTTCTGGATCTTTGGTTATCGCTTCTACTGCTATGTGGATCGGTTCTTAGCTTCTTTGCTTCCAAATTCTTGGGTTTATTCGGTTGGCACTTGCCGGACTTCTTGCAGATGCTGCTTTTTGATTTCCCGACTCAGAAGATCACTTCTGTTCAGATGTCTGTGAAGACCTACTTCCCATTCGATTCCATCGGAAAGAATGAACAAGGATGCCAATTGGGTGTTAGATCATTGGGAGCTAGTGACCGCTGTAATGAACCTAAGGGGATGGAGGGAGAATCCTCTTGCAGCTCCATCTCCGAAGCCGGTAGAAGATCTCATAGCTTTGCTCTTAGAAACTCATCGCCTAAGAAGGAATTGGGTGGGTTTGGATTGATGGGTTCTGCTGAACTTGATGGCCGTGCTGATGTTAAGGGGAAGGGAGTTGTGAATCAGAGGCGAAGGTTTGGTTTACGTCGCCGGCGCAAAGCTGTTGTTGAACATAGGAAATCCTCATCCGTTTCGTCTTCTGATCCCCCAAGGCTTATGAAGCGAGAGGTGTCTCGATCTTCTTACGGAATGAGCGAATTTGGTCATGATTTTTCTGAAGAAGGCTTAGTCCCTATGAATTCTGCACGGATTGCTCTTCCAGGTAAGAGAGAATTCTTAAACCTGTTTTCAAATTCTCTGTTTTTCAATGAAAACCTTCATCAATTGTCGTCTTGAACGTGACTTGTTGATTTCAAGTTGGTTTATCAGACTCTATGTTAATTTGCATATTGGTGATTGTATGAGGAATGCTCATGTTTATGCTTTGAGATTTCAGATGGCAGGGAGGGGCACAACCTGCATGGCTTTGGACTGAATGGATCATTTGGTGAAAGTAAGGTCGTGGAAAAGGGTGCATCATCTCCTAGAGAATTAGTATGCAACGTTCGAGACGAGCAGCGGTTTGATGGGAATGAGAAAAATGTGATTAGAATCTTGGAACAAGCACTTGAAGAAGAGCAAGGTGCTCATGCTGCTCTGGATATGGAGCTAGAGAAGGAAAGAATTGCTGCTGCAACTGCTGCTGATGAAGCCATGGCCATGATACTGCGTCTGCAAAAGGATAAGGCATCAACAGAAATGGAGGCAAGGCAGTATCAGAGGATGATTGAAGAAAAATCTGCATATGATGCAGAGGAAATGGACATTCTCAAAGAGATTCTTGTGAGGAGAGAGAAGGAGAAGTACTTTCTGGAGAAGGAAGTGGAAACTTATAGGCAGCTGCTGGAAGTTGATGGAAATGATATGGTGGAAATATCAGCACCAAGGTCTACTTTTCCATGGGATTCAAGTGAGAATCCAGAACTGATGATGCGGAAGATTGGTGAATCTCTAGATAAAAGAGAAATAGAGAAAAATGTGAAAACATCATCCAATTATGAGGCACAGAATGTTGAGGGACCAAGTCCTGCTCATGCTTTAGTGAAAGAGCTACCATATTCAGACTGGGATAAGGATGCCAATCTACTGAAACAAGTGGATTTTCAGAGGAAAGCAAGTTCCGATAAAAGTCATCCACTTGTGCCAGGATCCTGTGATGATGGTAACCAAGAGGTTCAGGAGAAGGGAATGGTATCCATGGATGAGGAAAGATCTGTTCTTCAAAGAGAAGGGCCGATATTAGAGAGAGAGTCCAGGCTATATGAGTTAAACAGCCCTCCAAAGCATGGCTTGCTCGAGAGAACTATTATTTCAATCGATGAAGAACATGGTCAAAAGAGTAATGCTAGACAATGTCAAGGAGTTGAAGTGAAGGCTGATCCAAACCCTTGTGGGACTGAAATCAATTTTCCATATGATGAAGAGTTGGAGAAGTGTGGGAGAAATCCAGATAGACGAGGAAGTGATCAACAATTTTCTAAGGTTGAGACTGGACCAAGTCTTTATGATGTTCATGTAATTGATGATGGATCAAAGTTGTGCAAGGAGGAAGCTAGAGAAGAAAGTCAAGAACAGTTGGCAGACACAGCTTCTGACAAGTTTAGGATGCATGGTCTTCCATTTGACCCCTCTGGTTTCAGTAGGATTGATGCAGCAACTGGGCAGCCAAGTACAAGCAGCACAGAAACGGAGCAAGATGTTCGTACAAGCCGCTCTGATTTGACTGCTGGGTTGCCACCAATCAGCAACAGACGTGGAAAATCTTTTTCCTATTTGCGGAGGAATTCCATGTCTGCAGTGGATGATGAAAGACTGAAACTTGACACTGAAGTTGGGTGGTTAAGAGAAAGGTTGAGGATAGTGAAAGAGGGAAAAGAGAAGCTGAGTTTTTCTTTGGAGCACAGGGAAAGGGAGAAAATACAGCTGCAACTCTTGGAGGATATAGCAAAACAACTTAAAGAGATTCGGCAGCTAACTGAGCCTGGAAAAGCTGTTAGGCAGGCTTCTTTACCCCCAATATCTTCAAAGGTGTGTAATAAAAGTTTACAGTTGTTCCTGTTTCAACCGTACAGAATATGGAGAACGACTATCCATTTTGACAAATCTCATTTTTTAGGAAATTTTTTTCATTGCATTAATTACTACAATGTTTTTACTAATTTTTTTCAACTTTGCACTTCATGTATATACTATTCCTTCCCTCTTTTAATGCACAATCTTCTTCTCCACTTTAATGCGATGAACAATCTAAGGGTAATATGGACAAGTACAAAAAAATTCAAGCGTTTATTAGGGTAATGGACAAACAAAATGGGACAGAGAAAAACTCTGAACAAGATTTTTTGTGGGATGTAGGATCACATATTTGCATCACATTGCTTTGTTGTTGATCATCAATTGATTTTGTTGAAGGAAGTTGGTAGTAGAGTATTTCAGTGTGTTCATTTAACTGCTTGAATTTGGTATAAGATGAATTTATGACTCTTGTTGCTAATATTTTGTTAAATTTACAATTTGCACAAGCTTTGCAGTCTATCTTTTTATCGTCTTTTTGACACACTGCACTTTAGCTGTGAAGTGGAGTGGGTGGGTGGGAGTAATTAGGTGTCGAAGTATGGCAAACAGAATTTCCAAGAGAAAAAGGTTATTATTAAGCATGACTACTGATTAACGTCCTACATAAGAGGGTTTTATGCTTCTGCTTTGGGTACTGACATATTGGAGATACTAGAACGGTTTTATGCTTCTGCTTTGGGTACTGACATAATGGAGATACTAGAACTAACATGATGCGTTGAATGAACCTGTGTCAACTTCTTCACACCATTATTTTCTACCACAATGTTATTAACTGCACTGTACTAATTAGGACTGCATGGCATGCTTCAAATGGCACTCCTTAATTTTCTGTACTTTCTATTGGAGTCATGAATTGCTGGATGCTTCTCAAACTGTAACTTTATTTTGAAGAAACAGAAGGTTTCAGAGTGATTCACGGACAATTGTTCTGAGGTCTAGTTCTAATGATTATAGACTTCTATGATGCTCTGTGCTTTAGAATGGTAACTGTTAAACCTGCCAAAATATTCTTGTTCTTGTTATCAAATTTTACTTGGTTTGTGAAAATTAACATTTTCCAGCAGCTCAATGATCTTACTTTACATAGGAATGCTTGAAGCCTATGTATACAATAAGTCTACCTATACTTGGATTTCCATATAGTCAACCTTTGTTAATGTTTATTTTTCTTAAGTTTGTTGTGTTCATACTCTTTGTAGAAAGTCTGATTGCAAGTCCAGTACAGCTGTTGATCACTAGACAGCAAGTGCCTTTAGATAACTTGATTTGCATGGAAGAAAGTGAAAAAGAACAAGAGGAAGAAGAAGCATTCGCATTGAAACTCTTCAACTCTAGAGAAAGTCCTAAGTAGGTTTCTGAACTGGTGGTGGATCTGATAGGTGGAAGGAAGGAGAACATGTGGTTCTTCAACATAGGAATCCCAACAAGGTAGTGAAGTGGGAGCTTTCTCAAATAATATTCCTGTGTGAAGATAAAGTTCATGCCCTACACGGAAGTAGATTCTTATCAACCCATAACTTGTAGCTCAATTTAAGCACACTATTCTTTCTCAGACTTTAAACAGTTGCAGTAGTAGCAGCGACCTGCATAATTGTATTGGTGCCAAAGCGAGCAACGGCTTTGGCCAGCTGCCTTGATGCTTAGGCAATACCTCATCGAGGCCTAGGCAGCCAAAGTGAGTACCATATGTTTTATTTAAGGCCGCCTGTGACCTGTAATCTTGCATTCTCTTCTCTGGAAGTTTTTAGAGCTGTGCTCCCTTTTGAGATAGCAATCAAGGTTATGGAAAGAGTAACATTGAAGATATGGTGCAAGTGGCAATTATGGACAAAATAGAGCCTCGAGCTATAGTAGCAAAGTCCTATGAGAGCTAAGCTCCTCTTTTGGCCTAAGAAAGATGATCAAAAAAATGAGATCTTTCATAAGCCACACCATCAGATATTGCCCCAAGATGAGTTGATAAGTGTGACGTGGCATCACGAGTAGATTGCTCTTTTCCCTGCTTTTTCACTCAAGTGTATCGACACCTCCTCAACTATCCCGTCAACCAGCGATCAATCCCTCCATAATGAAGATTCAAGGAATCAGGGAAAATAAGAGCTATCTGCACACATGAAGGCAGGCATGAGTACTGATTCAAAATAGGGAGGAGGAGGAATTAGACACTCTTTCCTGGTATGAAGGCACTGTACCCTGTCCTATTAGAGTAAATGCAGTCTACCAAATACTGTTAGACTGGTGCTTGTGAGCAGGAAAAGAATTTCTGGATGGTATCCAGATGATGTAGGGCCAATTCTAATTCCGGATCTAATCTCATATCCTGAGCTATACCCATAACTTCTGAATATGTTATGTACCTACTTGGTAGGGATTGAAACTTGAAGCTGGAAGAGAAAAGGCATCCCACTTTGGAACACGGAAATTGAGAAGAAATAGGAGGGAATGTTATTGAACATATTGTTACTATTCAGTTAGGCCAAAAGGAAGAAATAATGGAACACTGTCCCAAAAAATGAATCAATTCCATAAGATATTCATAGTGGGTTGTTAGAAGGATTTTATTTTTCTTCTTTGATTTACAGCAGCATTTTGTTATGGAAGCATGAATCTTAACAGCTCTCAAATACTTATGGTGAAGGAATTGTCGCTTAAGAAAGCTGAAGGCAAGGTTATCATTGTAGCAAAGATGCGCCTTGCTTATTTCTAATCTAAAGTAATGTTTAAATACTGAATTTTTGTGATTCTTTTCTATTTATCTCTTGTAAAACATTGGTGGGCAATGGTGCTCTGCATTCTACAATTTTGAGTTTGGTTTCTTCAACATGACTTTAGTTGAAAAAGTAACAATCGCTTACAGGTTTGTACCCACCAGCTTGACAAAGATGTTCTCATATCTGATTCCTCAGGATGTTTCTTTTTCTTCTTTTCTGTACCAGAGTTTGGGGCATCTTGTCTGTACTTCTGCCTTAACTTGCTTATACCATGTGTTGTATCTTCAGCTTGTTACATGGGCATTAGGGAATATAATTGGAAATGCAGTGTAAGCGTATTGCAGACTAACATGTAAGTTACCTAGTTGTTGGTCTACTTGCATTCTAGGACAGTCAGCGTCTTTTTCATCAGCTTACTACTTTATTAGATAATCTCCTTCCTGATAAACGACCTACTTGTTGATCTTCAGCTGGGGCTTTCATACCTTTCAATTTGGTGATTGAAACATTTGAGAAGACATGAGAGTATCTGAATGCTTCAAGAAAGGCCCATCACTTTCATGTATTTGGCCAAACGTGACATCAAATATGATGTGTCGGTTTATCCTTTTAATCCAAAACACTCAATGAATCTGCTGAATTATGCAGTTTTGTAAGCTGTTGCAGAGAACTAGTACAGATGGGACAAACCATCAAGTTTCTCAGCTTTCATTATTAGATTTGTCTTTGCCTACATTGGTGGTTGGTTCATGGAATACTTTTCAGTTCTTTCTTGGACATTTTATGGGATAATATTCTTCTTTTATTGCTCTTTGCTTTGTACTTCAGATATCTTGTCATTTGTGATTGTTGTTACTAATACGTTGTTTCTGTACCCACTACCGTCGCACTTCCATACTCTGGCTGCTGATCTGATCTTTTAGGGGCTGTAGCTTAGTATGATGATGTGATGGCTGCTGACCTGAGCTTTTCTTTAAAATGCCCCTAAATTGGTCTCTGATTGATTGTCTTTAATTTTCAGGTTAGCTCAAAGAAACGCCGATGTCGAAATGTTTCCGTGGCACTCCACTATAGCACCTGAAACAGATCTGGCATCTAGTGACTCAATGCACTGGAGATGGTTTATAGGTGAAAACATGTTGCAATAACACAAGGTTAACACTGTTAACACTTGAAAACATTGTCCACTTCTCGATAGAGTTTTGGTCAATCCATTTCTGCCTTTAATAAGTGCACCTGGACAGATCCGAGGGAGGGCTTGTTGGAATGATAGTTTGCTAACATAGTCTGAATTTCAGAAGGTGACCTTCTAAATGGTGATGTATTATCACGATCAGAAGCCTTCTAAGTTTTCAAATGTTTGACACTCATGATACTAGTGCTTATGGCTCACAAGAGTCTTCCAGTTGAAAAGGTGGCAGGATGTTACCAGGATGAGAAGTGGTGGGTCTGCTGATGTCTTGTGGAGAGGGTGCCCTAATGCTATAGGCTGTTCAGATATTTTTCCGAGAGGGGAGGAAAAAAAATCCCAAAGGAGAACTCCCCCTGGATTTTTTTTTAATTGTTTATTATTATTAGTATTTATTTTTTGGGTTGAAGCAACCATGTTATCTACACATACCTTTTGTTAAATAATATGAAGATGTAATTTACTGAAGTTCGATAAATGAAAAGAAGAAAAAACCAAGAACTGAAGGGGAAGGTTTTGCACCTCTCAAAATGCTTAGTATTTTATTTTCTCAGTGACTGCTGGGGATGCTGTGAAGGCTAACCTAGTTGAAATATGGGAAGAATGTCTGTTTTACCATTGTTGAACCTGTTTTATTAAAAAATTTAAGTGCGATGTTGATTCATTGGATTGAAAATGGCTTTTTTTCTACTGTTATGGTTTCTGATCCAGCAAAGCATGGTCATGACAGTTTTTGATCTTGGATGGCATCACAAGTTGCCACATTAGCAACCGTGGTCATTGGCTGGGTTGAAGAGATAGAGGACCGCATACTCATCTCACGGGCCAAGTTTCAGTAAGAAGCAACTAGTGGAAGTATCTTTGAAAACGACTTCAGATTGAACCATGAGTGTGGAATTAACTAGACAGTGGACCACAAAATTACAAGAATGCCACTTGTTTCATCACGGTGAAATGGCGTTCTTGTAGTTTCGGTCTCATTTGTTTCCATGTAAAGAATGAAAAAGGATTTTTTTTTTTTGTAAAATAAGATTTTCTATTATTTATTATAACA
>NC_056565.1:36290637-36401334 GCF_013358625.1 Macadamia integrifolia
AAGTAGCCACAAGAGGAGCAGCTTGTGACATTGTTGGTAAGTAATCTTCTTTTGCAGGAGAAGATGATTGACGACTTAATTTGAAAGCTACAAAACTTTCTTGCAGAGAACTTATAGAATCTGAAGAACCCATGATTTCTTTTTTGTTCTTTGGGGTTATGGAGATGAGATAGACCAATGTAGCTGTGCATTTATATATAGGGGGAGTGAAGGACCTTGAAGCATTTGTATCGTTTGGTGTCTCCAAAAAAGCATTATTAGATGATGGATGATAACGAAGCAGCAGAAGGCATCAGTTTGAGAACTCTCCACAATGATTCAAAGAATGAGTGAGAGAAGGGAAGCTACCAAAGAGTCACCTAAACTTTCCCAAGGCAATATGCATTAACTGTCCTTTTAGAAATTTGAATCACATTACTTCTGTACAGTGAACAGAACCACCAAAATAAACAATTCTCTGATTGGATGAATGCACAGTTGAATCTAGAATGAACACGTGTACAAAATGTTATAGTGAGGCGCTGTGATATCACTACTGTATCACCAAGTGTGTTTAGCAGTCCATTTGTGACCTCTCAATCTAGAACGAACACGTGTAAAATCTGCACGCTATATTAATGAGGGGTTAGAAATTGGTGTTTCACATGACCAAAAAAGAAGTGTCAATGTAAGCTGCCACATTGTTTGTTATGTGACGAGGGTGTAAAGGAATTCGGGCCATATTTCTTGTACACACCATTTAAGAGGTGTTTTGCCTTCGAAGAAAAATGGAAGGAGGCAAGTAATTGAAGAGAGGCAAAACGGGCTGACTACATACTTACTTCATAGGTCAAGTTTCAGTTAGAATCAAAGTGAAAGTACCTTTAAAAGTGACTTCAAATTGAACCATGAGTAGTGAAATTTAACTTAAAAGTGAACCACAAAATTTTAAGAATGCCACTGATTTTATCACAGCGAAATGGCGTTCTATGATTCCATATAAAATGAAACTATGGTTTGCCAATGCAATGTGGTAGTTGTGCTTTCATGAATCGAAGTTGTGTTTTTGGTATTATTTTTGCGGCCCCTACTATGAGACATTGAGGACAATGAAATGATGCCCTCATTATTGCAAAACTAAAAAATCCGCCCTTATTTATGTCCATTTGTGTCGTGTTGACATAGGTGCCGTGCGGTTGGAGATATTTCTTTACCTCCATTTAATTTAAAATAATTTACAATGTCATCCCCTAGGAGAATGACACAATTAGAGAGACACCCCCCTGTTTAATACCAAATTATGCTCGCATTCCCTATTGTCAGTTGTTAAATGAAGAGTTGAAATAACGGTTATACCCTTTTGTATAAAACAAATGACCCGTTCATATTTTACCCAAGTTCCTCATTACCCTTAACCTCCACTCACATTCACCTTGGAGTTCAAGGAGGGTTTCCCGTGCACATGAAAATGCAGTGCAGACTTCGGTCACCACTTGTCGTAGACCGTCGTCACTCGTTACCACCCTTCGCCACTACTCTTCATGGAGAGTAAAGGCTTTGGGATGAAGAGCACAATTTCGATATGGGGATGGAGGTCTTTTTTTTTTTTAGGTTTAATATGGAGTTAAGTGAGGGTATATTAGGTACTTCACTTTTCAGAAGGGTATTTTGGCATTTATAAAAAAATGTAGATTAGCATTTGAGATATATTTCATAACGGCGACTGATGATAGGGGGTGCGAGTGTAATTTGATATTATTCAGGATGTCTTTCTAATTGTGACATTCTCTAGGAGATGACGCTGTAAATTACCCTTTTAATTTGAGAAAATAATTCTTTATCCAGAGCAGGAGCCACGCTATCACTTCCCGTCTCTCTCTCTCTCTCTCTCTCTCTCTCTCTCTCTCTCTCTCCTCCATCAAATAAGGGTCAAAGACGTCTTTTAAGAGAACTAGGACCGAGAAAGATTATTGGTTAGTGTAGCGTGATCAGTTCTAGCCTCTCCCCAGCCCAATACTTGGCCTAAGTTTAAGTTAGGGTCGGGCATAATTAAGTCAGACGGATGGATCAACCCCAAAATAAGATAGAGCATCCGGTTAGTATTGTTCTCACGCTTTAATCCTCTTCACCCAATCAGCTCTGTGAAACAATCATTACCAAACGCGCCCTAACGACTCCCTCCACGAACTCATTGTGAATTAATAATGGAGGCAGCATCCGAGGCCCAACCGTGTCTGCGATATTAGAATTACGCGATAACGCTGTTTCCGATCTACATACTTCTTCCAGAAACTCTAGTTATATTTTTACCAATCCGTCTTTCTCGATCCAGATCTCGGTGTCGATCTCGATCTCTAAGCGATCAATCTATAGATATAAGGTGGTTCGAATTTCCTCTTGGAAAATCTCCATGGATTCGCATCCTCATGAGCAACACACAACCCACGGCCACAAGCACCAACCTTCCAAATCCGAGCTGATATCCAGTGCCAAGGTGATCGCAGAGGCGGCGAAAGCTGGGCTTCACCATGAGACCAACAAGATTGACAAAGGAAAGGTTGCCGGAGCCGCTGCCGATCTGATGGGTGCCGCCTCCTATTACGGCAAGTTAGAAGAGAAGGGAGTCGGGAAGTATGTGGAGAAGGCCGAGCAGTATCTTCATCACTACCACTCTTCACAATCCTCCTCCACTAGCACCACCACCACCAACAATTCCGGCCATTCAACGACGACAACCTCCACCCAATCACATTCACATTCAAGTGGTGGTGGTGGGAATCACAGTGAGAGTGGTGGCTTCGAGGATTACATCAAATTGGCTCAGGGCTTCTTGAAGAAGCACTGATTTCTTCTGCTGGGTGTGTCGTTTGCTTAATTTTTCTTGTAAACTACTCATTTGTATTGTATGATTGTATCTCTCTGTCCAAACCCAATTTAGTTTTTTAAGTTTTTTGTTAATTACTCTTTTTTAAGAAATAAATAGACTTCTCTGGGTTTGGAAATCATCGATTGTGGCAATTGGGTATCCTTGGGTTGGATAGAGAAGATCCTGTAAGGAGAAAGGGGAGCTTGAAGAAACAACCCAATTCCATCTATTTCCCAATAATTGCAATTCTTTGAATTCTTCGAATATTTATTATTTTTTTTTAATCATCTTTGTTAACTCTGCTTAATTAACCAGCAAATTTGAGCTAAGAAAAGAAGATCTACTCTATTATTAACAAGCAAGTGATGAAGTGCAGAACGACGGCCTCCGCCGCCGGAAATCAGTGGTTCTTGGGTGGTTTTTTCTGTTCTTGCAAGAGCTGCGACTATTAGTTGCGATTATTTCGAACAGAAAAAGAGAGGTATGGCCAATTGGCGTTAAAATGATTTTTCGCTATTCCTACTTGATACAGAATCAATTGGAAGGAATTCAAGATCATTTGATCAACCAAAGATGTCAGAGATCGGATTTTTATCAAAGTCAACAGTTTAGAAGTATGAAGGCCATTGAAAAGAAGTTCATTGGAGAACCAACTAACTCACAGATACCACAGGGGTTTTTTTTTTTTTTTTGGTAAGGAGATTCCACAAGTTGTTGATGGATTAAAGAAATGGAATATTTCATTTCTTATTAGGGTTCACAAAGGTTTTTGTATTTATCAAATACCCTTTAAATTCTATTTTTCGGCTGTCACAGAGATAACAGTTACTTTTTGGCTGCAACCCAAATTTCGTTGCCAGTTACATTGAAAGTGATACACAAATTTTATTGAGAAAATCTTGTGAAAAGACATATTTGCCCCTTTGTTTAAATTTCATCATTAGTTACATTGAAAGTGATAAACAGATTTTACGGATAAAATCTTGTGAAAAGACGCACATTCACCCCATTGTTTTGGAGAGGAGAGAGAGATATAGGAAGCTCTGGCGTAGCCAACCCCTCGAACAGAGAACCACTTGCCTTTAAATATTTAACTAGAGAGGGTTCTTTGCCCGGCAACGTACCAATCTGGGGGCCAATCATTGTGCATAATCAGGCATCCAACAGGCATTTTTGTATTTCACGGGGGTGTGGTGGTCATTTCAACCCTATGTCTGGCACAGTAGCTACACTACCTAGCAGGGTTCTTTTCCCCTATTTAATTTAAGGAGAAAAACTTCCTAGTAGTTTGGCCCTTGCCCCAAGACACAAGGGCATGCAAAATTGCATACAATCTCAATGGCCGTCGCACTAGTGCCGAGGCCACCCACTAGGCATCGATCTCTTTCCCAAAAATTCAGATTCATTTTATAATAATTGGAAAATCAGGTTTTCTTAGTTGACTCGTTTTTTCAAAAAACCTGGTGACTAGGTATGATCAAGATTAATTAGGCGAATCATTTTTTTATATAATAAATATGTATAAATTGATATAAAAAAATAAAAATATAAGAAAATCAAATATCATAGAATTTTGAGTTCATGCTATTGCAAACATGTTCAATAGTGAAATAATCAACTATGACTACCTTATTTTTTCATGTTTTCTATACATTCTTCTCATTGTTTTAAGATTGATATTTTCTACACGTTTTTAACATGAAATGGTAAATATTATTTCCCTTATCTATTCATTATTTATTTTGTTGATTGAAGAGCAATGATCCATATAGCCGATCCCATTTAGTTGGGTTAACGTTGAGTTGTATTTATCTTTTATCCAATGCATATACTTGTTGGGAACATGTACAAAGGTTTCATGGGATTAAAAAAATGATTCCATGATAATAATTATTGGATTTTTTGTAATTTTTATAAATTTATTTGTTTCCTAAAATGTTATAACGTAGAAGATGAATAAGGGAGAGGGATAGGTATGTCGCCGATACCAAGTATGCTAGCGGATAGCACCAATAGGAACACATGATGGAGTATCATTCAGGAAGGATATGGGGGTCATTTCAGAAAAAAGGAAGAGAGAGATAGACACAATGGGTGCTAGCATACTTGATATCGGCGGCATACCCAACCTTTTCCCGATGAATAATATTGATTTCTTTTGCTTGAAAATCTCTATTTTTTTTTTTTTTTAAATATCAAGGCCTAGCTATTGGACAGTCAATGACTTGCCCCGGAAAGGCAAGATGATTATTTATCAACTAATCCAACTTGATATTAAAGAATTATATATATATATATATAGAGAGAGAGAGAGAGAGGAAATGGAATATTTTTTTGCATTGATATTATTACATTTACTGAAGTAGTCAACTATGTATTTTTTAAAAAATGACTAGATTTGCCAAGTTTATAGTGACTCGGGTAAAAATACTGAGTCTTATTTGACTGGATGATTCATGGCCGAATCTTGTTATTTTTCACCTTGGCCAAATCCACATGATTCTATTTTGATTTGACTTGAGTGAAGCATGGTTTTCCAACTACTTATTTATACAAGATTTGGTTCTTTCTCTATATAAAAAAACAATGGAAAGAATAATACCTAAAAAGAAAAATTTAGTAATCATTAACCAACATGATTGTATAAATTTCTTAACATATTTAATATAATACTTGTTAGATGTAATTTTTATTTTACCTTTGAAATTCAAAGAATTTGGATGCAAAGTAAAGTGAATTTTTATTATCAAATTTGAAATGATTTAGAATTAGTGATATAATCATGTGAGGTAATGATTACAAAATTTTTCTTTTCAGGTTTGGAAATTTCACTTTCCCTCCCTTTAATTTTTCTTGCAACCAACAAACTTAAATTTTTCATGGAAAAACAAAGTTACAAAAGCATAATGTTCGTTAAGTCTTTAATTCTATATCATAATCTTAGACTCTTTAGAATTGAATTAATAGAATGACAATCATCGAAGGTTCATAGTATATCTAATTATCTTCAAAGGTATACCACCTATTCTTTTATTTTGCTTATTAATATGATGGGTAAGAGATCACTACCTGGTCAGGTGGCCCCCGTGTTGGCAACAAAATAAAGGCATCAGGATTTTTTTATTTCACAAGGGGTGGATTGTAATTTTATGTTGGACCGTGCATGACATATATGTGGATGTATGTCAATACACAAAAGGATATTTGATTGAATTAGACCATGAAATTTGAACTACGGCTGATTTAGGCCATGTGCTATCTTTTCATTAGATAGATTTGCCAGTTTATGATTCCACATGGTATGATGAGGAAGATTCGCTTTGATAGGCTTATCAAATAAATAACATTTCCCTTGTAAATATAAAATATCCATGTATATATATTATGCCAAAAGGTTTTTTTAGCCTGAAATGGACTATGGAATCTACTGAGGATTTACTCAGTTGAGTGACTTGCAATAATGATGTGGCAATTATGCACGAGGTTGCCACTACTGTGAGGTCTGAGAGGGGCAAGTTTTACACAGCCTTTCCCCCTGCTTCGCAGAAGAGGCTGTTTCCAGGTTTTGAACCTATGACCAACATCTTGATTCGACTAAAACTCGATCCAACCTGCCTTGCAGTAATGACTGGAAACCAAAAGCCATGTTTTCCTCATATTTTAGTACTATCTATGCTAGCCAGAGACCACAACTTAAACCCAACCTTGGGTAATCTTTTGGTATTGTACTGTTGTTTCTTAATTGAAGAGGTATTCTTTTACCTAGGCCGGTGTGGTACAAGGAATCTCCGAAAGTAGGTCACAAAGAAAGTCACTGAACATGGGAAAAGGAAGCAGGCGGTTTTCTTTTGGTGATAAAAGAACATAAACATCGTACAAGCATTAACCTCTATTATTGAGCTCTTGATCTAAAGAATAAAAAGTAAATGACAAAAAGAAATTAAAATTTGAGTTTCTTGGTTACCAAGCGAAGTCAAAACTGAATGTAAATTCACCAGCAAAGTAAAGACACCTGGAATGGCATGGAAGTTTATTCAGCATGCATCCAATGGCTGGGAATCTCTTGCGAAGTATGCCCGGGTACTATCAATCATCGGATGCACACTGGATGCACTCCCACGCTGGATATGATCCGGATCCAAGACATCCAAGGCGAGCAATCTGAACCATTGCCAATGTCCAATTCTTGGGTCAAGTCTTCACATAAGTGAATGCCATTTCCTGTCTCCAATTCTCATACTGTACCACCAGTACATAAACAATAGGAGGTGGTAGCTTTTTAACCAGGCTAAGAAAACTAGTAGAAAAAAGGACGACTAAGGTTCCTCAAAGAGTTTCTTAGCTCCTCTCCAACAGAAGACCTATATAAACACCACAACCCAACACTAGATGTTATAAGAAAACCTTCCATAATTCTCACTTAATTTTCTCTCTCTTCCCTCCACAAGCCCCAAACAGCTTTCTCAGGTTCTGTGGATCTCTCTATATCTCTCTTACACTTTTAAGGTGTCCATGTCACTAAACTCTGTGCCAAGTGGAACACCTCTTGAAGAGAAAATGGTGAGGTTTGGTCTTGGAAGCTCCACTGATGAAGCAGAGCTCACATCTGCAACTCCTGTGGCTCTCTATGCCACTTACAATGACAAGATTCGGCCTCTGCTTGACGCGGTTGACAAACTACGCCAACTGAAGGTCATGAAAGAAGGTATTGAGCTCCCTACCATCGTTGTTGTTGGTGATCAATCCTCTGGGAAATCCAGTGTTCTTGAGTCCCTTGCCGGCATTAGCCTCCCTCGAGGTATCGGCATCTGCACTCGTGTCCCCCTAGTAATGAGGCTTCAACAACACTCATCACCCGACCCAGAGCTTCACTTGGAGTTTAACAACAAAGAAGTCCCTACAGATGAAGCCCATGTAGCCCAAGCCATTGAAGAAGCCACTAAAGAGATTGCAGGTGATTCTAAGGGAATCTCCCATACCCCTATCACTCTTGTCGTGAAGAAGAAAAGTGTCCCTGATTTGACCATGGTTGATTTGCCTGGAATCACTAGAGTTCCTGTTCGTGGGCAGCCTGAAGACATCTACGAGCAGATTTCAAACATAATTATGGAGTATATAACTCCAAAAGAGAGCATAATTCTCAATGTCTTATCGGCTACTGTTGATTTCCCGACCTGCGAATCGATTAGAATGTCTCAACGCGTTGACAGGACCGGCGAGAGGACATTGGCTGTGGTCACCAAGGCTGATCAAGCTCCTGAAGGTCTGCTTGAGAAGGTCACTGCAGACGATGTGAACATCGGGCTCGGTTATGTCTGTGTAAGGAATCGAATTGGAGAAGAATCATATGAGGAAGCAAGAAGCGAAGAGAAAAAATTGTTTGAATCGCATCTCCTGCTTTCTAAGATCAATAAATCCATTGTGGGCATCCCTGTTTTGGCACAAAAGCTTGTGCAGATCCAAGCAACTAGTCTGGGGAAATGCTTGCCAGACATAGTGAGGAAGATCAACCAGAAGCTCAGTTCCAATGTTTCTGAGCTGAACAAATTGCCCAAGCATTTATCCAATGTGGCAGATGCAATGACTGCTTTTATGCAGATTATTGGGTCTGCAAAAGAATCTCTCAAGAAAATACTCATCAGAGGAGAGTTTGATGAGTACCCAAAGAAGAAGGACATGCATTGCACAGCTCGAATGGCTGATATGCTCAATGGGTACTCGAAAGAACTAGATCGAGTGTCGAAGGACTCTGCAGCGAAGTTCTTAATGGAGGAAACTAAGGTCTTAGAGGAAGCCAAAGGGATTGAGCTTCCCAATTTCCTCCCTCGCACGGCCTTTCTTGGAATATTACAAAGGAGAGTCAAGGAGATATCGAATACTCCAGTTGAATTCGTTGAGAAGGTCTGGAATTATATCGAAAGTGTGGTTGTTCATGTCTTGACATTCCACTCAGAGAGCTACCCACAGCTTCAATCTTGTACCAGAAGGGCGGCACTGAATTTGATTTTGAAGATGAAGGATCAATCTGTTGATCGAGTGATTGAGATAGCGGAGATGGAGAAGCTCACAGATTACACATGTAACCCAAAGTACATGTCAAAATGGAGCAAGCTCATAGCACAACTACCGAGCTTCATGGAGAACTTCAAATCGTATAATAAGTTCGTGATACAAGATGTAGGTGAAGTGGAGGTTGAGCATCTAAGAGGGTACCATCAGGCCATGTTGGAGCAGGCATTTGACATGAGAATGAGAATCATTGCTTATTGGGAGATTGTGTTGCAGAGATTGGTGGATAACTTGGCTCTTCATCTTGTGTTCAGTGTGCAGAACCTGGTGAACAGAGAGATGGAGAAGGAGATAGTGAATGAGCTGATGGGACCTAGTGGCCGTGGCATCGAACGGTTGCTGGAGGAATCACCTTCCGTGGCCACCAAGCGTGAGCGGCTCAACCAGAGTATCAAGCTACTCAGGGAATGCAAGGAAGTTTTGGGGAACATTATGGATAGGATTGAAGCTCCCAACCACTCTGTTGATGTGGGCTTCTGAATTCTGTTCTCCCCCCTTCATATTCCATCTCTCCTAGGGTGGTCTACTATAGTATTTGGTGGTGTGTTTGGTTTGCTACTATGGTGTTTTATTATGTTTTTTCCTCTTTTTTTTCCTGGGGTTGCTGTTGGGGAAGCTTTACTATTGTGCCAAGTTCTAGTTAGGTACTCTTGCTGAAATAAACTACCAAGTAATTGATATCCTTAGGATCTAATAGCAGTTTGATTGGGTTGGCAATCAAGTGTGTTCATCTCCGGTTGTGATGTTGTATTTGAAACTTTTTACCCCCCCCCCTTTTTTTTCCTTCCTTCTTCTTTTGCAGTAGTAATACTCATGTCATGCTAGAGCATTAGTTTTAAAATCTGTGCTAGTTTTGCCCAACCCATCTAATAATTAAGCTGATGGGCCAAACTAATAAGAATCCCATTTCATTAATCATATGAAAATAAGGTAAGGTAGGTAAGCAAGGATGAGAAATTTCCAAACCTCAAATGATTTTGAAAGGATGATTTCAGCATCCCAAAAACTATTGGATACAATGCCAACTTGGGATATTAAGAACCACAGACTATACCATTCAACCAGAGAGGCATCTTTAAGTTTATTGACTTCTGGATTAAACCCCCAAAATGCAAGTGAATTGCAAAAGGATGAGTATTGTGGTTGCTATTGAGGGTTTTGAACAGTTCGTACAAGAGTTCAGTGGCACTTTGCATAAATATATGGTAAGTGATAGAGACTGGACTAAAATCTGACTGCATAATCCATCCCTTCATTTCACTCGGCAACCCTATCCCAACCTAGCTTGGCTGAAAAATTCAAGTGTCGCTAACTCACTATTAATTTGATGGCCGGCTGCTTGGGCTCCTCTTAGAAAATAAAATGGCATTTATAAAAACTCGTTTTAAGTAGCTATGATTCAAATTGGAATCAATAGTTTTTATGTGTGGATCCTAGACCATAATCTAGGTGACGACTCATGTCATTGAAACCTGTCATCGTCCCATTTGGTCCTACCACGTTCTCATATTGCCTGAGAGAAACCAGAAACAGTTCATGTAACTGCCGTAGAGGAACAACCAGCATTGGACAGATGATGGTCCGGACGTTGGGACCCCAGGGAGGTAAGTCCTCAACTCCAGTTTCAATCAGTTGTTATGTTTACTTTTTGCCATGGCCGGATTCTGCTTTTGTTTGCCAGTAATCAAGTAGGCAACAATGTATTAAGTCTTTCACCATCATCCAAAACCAGATTCGAGAAGAGGTGAAGCTGGTTGTTGGGATTGAGTGGAAAACTATGATGGAATGCTTTTTTTTTTTTCATCGGTTTATTTGAATCAGAATCTGCAATTTAAATGGCAATTTTGAAATGATCACCCAGCATCCCCATCAAAGGTGAAATATCGACCTTATTGATGCTTTTGGGTGCGTTCCCATGGGCCCGCATTGGTATAGGGCCACACTCCTGGATTGAGAACTCTTTCCCCCCAAAAAGAGAGAAATGTTTCCTATGAAAGAGTGTGGCTCTACACATGTGTGAGGATCAATGGAAGAATAGGAACAAGCATCAATATAGATATAATTTTCCATTTAGGGGGAGGGGTGGGTCAGTTATTTCGGAAATCCCTCACCCCCACCCCACCCTAAAAAAAAAAAAAAACCATTTCACCATCCCCTAAGCAAATTACCAAACAGACCCTGGATAAAGAGGGGCATTTTTCTTTCTTTTTCCTTTTTTCTGAAGTGGGATCTTCTAAATTTCTTTAGAAGGGAAGAAGATATGTGGTGGTGCAGCCCAAATGTAAACTGGGCTGCAAGCCCACAAGAAACAGAACACAGGAAAAAAGTGGAGCCCAAATGTAAAATGGGCTGTCAGGCCCACAAGGAACAAAATGCAGGAACAGAAACTTGAAGAAAAAGAGAGAAAGCTCAAGTAGTAGGAGCTCCTAATTATTATTCAAAGGATCCTGAGATATGCTGAAACTCATTATGATTTTAACCCACATTACAAAGGTAAAATCTTCTTGGACAGCTTAACTGTATTCAAACTCAATCCCAAAACTTAAAAAATTCAATTGAGTCAAAAAAAAATTTTTTTTTTTTAAATCATTACTCCATGTGACTATATCACTAATTCTGAAATTATTCTATATCTGGTTATTAAATTTCACTTTATTTTGCATATAAAACCATTTACTATAAAATGTAAAATAAAAATAAAATGTAGAATGTATTATTACTAAATATGGTAAGAAGTTTATATAGTTTATACAATCACATGAGTTAATAATTACAAAAGCTTCTTTTTTCAGTTCGAAGATTTCACTTATCTTCCCTTTAAATCTCCATTGCAACCAAACGTAGCTATATAGATATGTAATATAGTGATAGAAAAGAAAAATAATAAAAAAATATACATGCAACAAAAAACAAAACATAATTAATTAGATGAAGAGGATGATTTCATAATATATCTGCTCAACTTGAGTACTTGATTGATAAGGCCACATTTTGATATTATCCATGCTTTTCTATATTGATTCTTTCACAAGACATACACTTCCTCCTATTCTTAAATAAGTTTCTTATAATAAGGTAATCCTAAAAATAAAGAGAAAAAGAGAAGAAACTTTTAGAAGGAGAAGCAACATTAATGTCACTTCAAAATTAAGGAAGACCACTCCCAAAACACAAAAAGTTGAAGATTAATTTCAAAGAAGCAAATTTTGCCAAATGCAATTCTAAGTCAGCATTGATCCATATAAAACCCCCAAAACCCAAAAAAAAAACAAAATTATAAGAATCAGAAGTGCTTTAAGCTACATAGTTGGATGCCCACTATGCAGAATTGCCTATCTTGATAAGCCTATTTAGGTGGTCCAATTATTTACCATGTGATTGATTAAATTGAGTCAAATTTTGTGGACAAGTAGGCCTTAAAGGACTATAATCACATGTAATATTTCAACCTATTATTTTTCTCATGAAAATTTCTAGCCTAATTTTTTCCATGTAGAAAATTGTCCGAGATTAAAAAATTCAGGAGTATAGAAGAGTCCATAGTAATAGTGAGAGTACTATGGCATGCATGGACATATAGGGGATGCATGTAATACACGGGAAGGTATTAATTGAATTAGACTCTGTAATTTAATACGTGGCTAACCTATATCAATTTTCTTACAATCCAACATTAGAATTGCCGCATCATCATTCCACATGACAAAAATAATGCATTTTCAAGTTAAAATTATTTTTTTGTTTCAAATGTTAGGTAAGAAAGTGCTGGTGTTTTTCTATATTTATGAATTGAAGACATGATACCAAATTTTCTTCCAATTCATTGGTATATCAACCCCCTTAAAAAAAAAAAATCGTTTCATAGATATAGATAGTTGATAAAATAAAAAAATTATAGACTATATCACAAATAACCATTAATTGAAGATAAAGAAGCTTGAGAGCTGTGATAGAACTTGGAAAAGTCACTTGCAGTACAATACTAAGGGCCCGTTTGATAACGTTTATGTTATTTCTGTTTTAAGAAACGACAAAAACATAAATTTCCATTTCTAGAAACAGAAACGGAATTGAGGGTTTTTGATAAGTCATGTTTCTAGAAGTCGATAGTAATAAGCGAAAGAATGACCACGAGTCGTTTTAAAAAACAGAGAAACAGTAGTTTCTTGAACCATAAATAGGTAGAAATTTCTATTTCTAAAAACTAGTGAAACGAAATAGTTTTATCAAACGTTTTTTATTCCGTTTCTGCCGTTTTTGAAAACAGAAATGCCAGAAACGCATTTCTTAAAACGTTATCAAATGGGCCCTAAGTTGATGATGTTAGTCCCAAATGATGAATAAATATCCAATACCGATGATACCTCTAAAATAAACAACTAATGTGAGGGGGGTGGGGGATGTGCATCATGACACCAGGTTGGCCTCTAGTAATGAATAGTCATTATACATACCAAAAAAGTTTGGAAAGTGTTTTATTTATTTATTCGTTTATTTGTGGGAGTGGTGCTATGTGTTTGGTGGTAAAAGAGGAGGAAAAGGGGAAGGGGGGTGGGGGAAGGGGGTGCCTTCTGGCACAAGGTGAAGATAAGAGAATCAAACCCTTGAACTCATTGGAGTATACACTCTATCCGGTCTTCAAAATAGCAAAAATAATCCAAAGCTTATTAACACAAGCAAAATATGAATATTTTGAGATAAAAATTTAGTTTAATATGTTGATAGATTTTGATCATTTACATGAAATATCCTGATATACCTGAGTTTTACAATAAAATGTCAAAATTATTGGGGAGAATTTTGGGGAAATGAATGCTTTATGAAATGTCACTATGACATGTCTAGATTATATCAAAGATTAAATAAAAAATAAAGGAGAGTTTTCATCAAGGGCATTGTACGTAGGGAATTTGTATGATACGCCAATGAGAGGCTGGAGAATGGCATTATTCATATGGATCCGCATGGGGCTCACATTATCATAATAGGATAGAGAAAATATCAGAGATGTTACCATTTGCTTAAGATCAGACCCTTTAATTTTCTTTTGAAATCCACTTTAAGTACCGAACCTAATCTGAATTAGAGTCTGCTAGTTTGACTATTGGTAGCTCTGTTGGTTGTGCATGGTTGGTGTAAATGATATACAGATAGGTAGTTTATTAATCATTATGATATAAATTATTTAATAAATTTTACTATCACAACTCTTCAACTACTTAAAATTTGTCTTATGGGGAAATGAATGCTCCCTAGTTGCGTAGCCTTTATGTTCAAACACAAATCAAATGAGCCAAAACCATCCTAATGAAATCTAAAAAACCCACCCCTATTGATGCTCATATACGTTCCTGATGAGCATATTTATGTGTGAAATCTAGTATAGTAAAATATGCATTTTATATATTTAGAATTGAACTATATTGTGTTTTACTCTCTTTTTGCAGGTTTTATATTTTCAAGGCCTTAAGGACTATCGGACACTATATCTCCAATTTTACATATAAATAGGTCCTATTTTTTTTCATGGTTACGAAGAGCATGAAATTCTGAGCAAGATAGATATATTTAATTAAAAGTACACAATCATATGGCCACCCGTACAAGGAATATTTCAAATGCCAACAAGGATCGATAGACCATATCTTTAAGTGATTGAAGATTCGTTTTTTGTAACAACAATTAGCTAGTTTAGTTGGTGAGTTGTGGTGTGCAAATCACTCGCTTATTAGAAGGTCTCAAGTTCGAATCTCTTAGCGGCCAAGATGGTTGTACGCAAGTTTGAAGAAGAGAGAAAAAATAGGAAAAAAAAAAAGGGCATGGATGGAATTTTCTATTAAAATAGAACATTGTCCAAATCCAAGCAAGAAAAATCAGCCAAATGGGGTTTCTTGCTCAAGAAGAGAGAGAAAAATAGAAAAATAGAGAAAAAATAGGAAAAAAAAAAGGCAAGAAAAATGGTGGAAGATCTCTCTCCACACGTTTTCTCTCTTCTCTCTCCTCCACCTCATCCACAAGATAAAAATAATTTTTTTTTTTAGAAGCTAAAATCGTTAGCTTCCCTCCCCCATTCTCTCTATAATATAAGGGGAGGAGGCGCTTCATTCTTCTTCTAGGGTTTTTTTTTAGTTGCTCTATTTCTTTCTCTAGTTTTCTCTTTCTCTAGCTCTAGTTCTAAGTTTATGCTTTAAACACTTTTATAAGTTATTTTTATTCAATTAATGCAAGCACTTTTGTTTTTGATTCAATCTTTTATTTTTATTGTTTAAGCAATTGAAGTTGTAATTTTCAAGTTCTAGTTCTAGGCTTAGTTCTAGGTGACAAGAACAAGCTATAAAGCATGTCTTTCAAGTTCAATTTTTTTTTCTTCTTCAGATTTGTTTTCTCTAGTACTAGAATTTCAGATTTGGTTTATTCTAGATCTAGTTTTTAGTACTGGTAGTATCTCAAATTGATCAAGTTTTCAGTTCAAGAGTTGAAGTTCAAGTAAATAGGCTCCTTCAGTAGTCTTCTCTCCCCCCCCCCTCATTCCCTATTCTGACTATCATTTCTTTCTTAATTTAGAATTTTAATTTCAGTCATTACATTATTGTTATCCCTTTCCCCCAAGGTTCATGGTTAATGTATGTGTTGGTTTGCCCCTCCTAACCATAGAACCATCATTTTATTATTTTTATTTTAATTGTCTCCATTTCCCTAAAGCCAAGTAGAGTAACCCTTATAAGAGTGACTCTCTAGTCAAGTAGGGAAGTTCATATTATGATGCATCCCTCGGGCTAAGTAGAAAAACCTACTTGTGAGTCTCTCTTTAGCTTTATCCCCCTTCTTTTACTTTATTTTTATTTCAGTATTTTTTTTCCTTTATTACTTTTTAATTGCGTGGGGAGTTTATTTTCAACTATTTATTTATTTAATTTTAATTGTATGGCTTACGTATTTAAATTCTTAGATGACGAATGGTTAGGATGTTATTTAGATATATTTGTTTAGGACGGTAATTAGAATTAGATCACAACCATTAATCGGTTTACTTTCGTATTATTAAAAGAAGCAAAAAATTAAAGTGACTGCTCTCCCTGTGTTTGACCCGTAGCTACACTGATCCGTACGCTTGCAATTACATTTTAAAACCTCAAACAGTTCCCTCATTGCCCCATGTTAATGTAGAGACCATACAACTAAAGAGCGTTCTTTTTTCCTATCTTATTTATTATCATACTAATAACTTTTCTCACTAGGCACACTTTGGGTCACTCATACGAGGGTGTTTAGTGCTATTCACTATTTTTAGTGAAAGTTGAATGGTTCTCATTCAACCTAGGTATGACCCAATCCATGCAGTTGTGGGGTCAGTATAGGCCAACGGGACTAATCAAGCCGAAGGCCTGGATACCCATTGTTATCAAAAAAAAAAAAAAAAAAAAAGTTGGGGAAACTGAATTAAGATACATCAAATAACCACTACTATTTTGGAAAACGGACAAAATTTTAGAGGCTGGTTTAGGGATAAATAGAATGCTAAGGGAGTGGGTATTATTTGTAGAAACGCAACCCTAAAACAATGCAGAAGATAATGGAAAAACAAAACAAACAATGCACACGGATTTTACGAGGTTCGGCAAAGTTGCCTACGTCCCCGGTGAGATGACATCCTGCTTCACTATCAATGGAGAATAGGGTTACAGCGCTCGTCCTCACACCTCTCAGTATTGCTTGCATTACAAAGAAAGAAACCCTCGCTACAAATATATAGCGAGAAAAAACCCTAATCCGGATTAAACTACAATTGCCACCCTAATCCGGATTAAATTACAATTGCCACCCTAATCCGGATTAAATTACAATTGCCCTCAAATAAAAAATTCAAGCGGGGCGCCCCCCTACACCCCCTGCTATGCAGGGGGGCCTCCTGCCCCCCTTGCAACCCCCACGGCCCGCTAACCGGCTAGCAGGATCGCCGTCTTGGCTGTCTAGGTGCTGCACCAGTACTCCCTGGATTAAACTGCGACGAAATACAAGACATCAAACACCAACATTATTGGTAGTTGTCTAAATCTCGAACTGGTTATGGAAATCAATCATTGGTGAAGGATTAGTTTGGAGAAATTTCAAGAATTGAATGAGGCTAAGGAAAGGAGACATTTGAAAATAATGAAAGATTGTTTGAATATTAAAAGTTTCCCAATTGGAAGATATGATGAGAATCTTGATAAAATTCACAATCGGATTCAGATTCCCATCATGTGAAAGAAAAAGATGACCACCAAAATCCTATTTGGTCCTCTAGAAAAAAAAAAATCTGCTTCTGATATGAATAGACTCTACAAATAAATTAATAAAGTGAATCTTGAGGTTGATATACTTCATCTATTGCTTTTTTGGAGGATTTTTTCGGAGTCTAAGCTAAGTGATGCAATCGTAGATCTAATTTGGTATGTCGTTTCCTTTGCATTTCTGATTGGCAGTTTTCTTTTTCAGCCTTCCTTCTACATGACTTTAAGGAATCTTCTAAACATCATGAAAAAAATGATGATCTGGATGGCCATCAAGTCTATTCTGGTCGGAGATATTGTTTAAGATTTTCCCATACTATCTTCGTTCTAAGGAATTGAAAATTTAATTTGCAATTGATTGTATGGTTCTTCTATTTTCTTTTCCGTTATCTTGTCTAAGACTTTTGTGATGCCTCTTAGTTTCTCATTAATTTGACTTGTCTCCTACATTTTAGTTCTATATTCTTTGTTCTTTTAATAAATTATTTTAGGTTCCTACATGTGCACGAGAGCCAATGGGAGTGTGCAAGGAAGCATTCATAAAAGAGTCATTTTCCTTTCATGGGGGTGGGCCACTCATTTCACTCTCCCCCTCCCCCCCTTTCTATGTGTTTGAATGCAGCGGCCACATCCCCCCCACAGAAAACATTTTTCCCATTTTTTATGAGAGATTTTTCTTTAAAAAAAAAAAATTCATTTAGGCATAAGTTGGAGAGATTCATTTGACCCTTTATATGGGTTTCTCATCAGTTGAAATCCAACTAATTAAATAAGACTTCCATTCATGTGTTTTCTTTTGTCTGTTCTGTTTTACCAATAAGAGCGATGGACCTAATTGAATTATCGATCAAGTACATACCCAATTGTTAAGGAAATGATCTGGAAAATATCAAATATAATTGTAGGTTGGGTTAGGTTAGAAAGAGAGAGGCCTAACAAATACATATCAAATTAAATGCGATCAAGGAAAAGGAGAGGTTGGGTAGAAGGGACAAGTCATTTCACAATTCCTATTTATATAATTTTTAACAGGGAAAAGGCTGGGCATGCCGTCATGTGTTGACATTCTCCCTTCTCATTTGTTGATCACCCGCTAGCTCACTTAGAATGGATGGCGAGACATTATTGACCTGTGCGATTTGAAAATTTTAACCTACCCAGGCATGCGTTGCTTTGCAATATGGCAGCACCTAAGCATCCATTGATGAAGCATGTAACTTGGTGTTTTAATTTAATGTATTTTTATACATATGGCTTGAAATTTACTAAGGATTTTATTGCAATTTGTAAGTTTTAATTCTAATTTACCTAAAACAACTCATATTCACATGAATTTTAATAATGTCTAACACAATCCATTGAACTAAAATTAATATTACATGATATGCCATCGTGGGTTGATCACCCTTAGATAAGACTATGGTATGCTTACCATTCTCTCTATCCTCATGTTTTTTCTTTCCGGGTGCAAGACACAGTGGGACCAAACAAGGACCTATAAAGGGTCAGCAAGGGCCCAATTTATTGTCGCACTACTACTAGTTCCTACTATTACTATTACTTAGAGAGGGTGGGGGGGTAGGAGGGTTGAATGCGCGATCTATCTTAAGACTTACGCTAGACCCTGCCTTCACTTCAGGGAAGGGTCCTCTACTATGCACAAGAGGTGACAGCGCAGATTCAGTGCCCTAAAGCACTTCAAAGTACTTCCCCCGAGTGTTGGGTTAAGTGACGAGGTGTTCTAAGATGTTGGATCTGAGCTGCAGTCTCTTATACAAAGTAGAGGAGCCAAATCTTTCACTCCATGGAAAAGATCATTGTTTAAGTCGGTACTTACCAATGTTGTCCTTGACATTGATGGCCCCTTTTCCGTGCCTATGTGTTACATAGAAAATGAAAGCTACTCATCTTCTTTGTTGCATTGAGAAATGATCATCGAATGCTTTCTTTCTTCATTGAAATTAATTCTCATCTTCTTTCCCGACCCATCGCTCTCATGCATTTAGGGGAAAAAGAAAAAAAAAACAACTTGGACTCCAATATATTTGCTTTGATTCTTTACAATCCACCTCTTAATTAAGATAGTACAACCTTTTAACCATCAAGTGCCACTATTAAAACAATGGAAACGGTTGTACTTACCTGGCATTATAACCATTAAATCATTATTTATAGAACACTATCCAAACAATCCAAAACATGTATGACAAAGGTCCACATGTTCTTTGGACAGTTTATTTTAGTTGAGACTAAATTAATGAAATTCAGATTGAACTCATCAAAAGCACAACCTTACTGACCCGGTTCTCTAAAGTTCATTACCAACTTTATTTGCTTGGCTGGGGTTTGACATTTTTATCATCTAATCCTGAAAATCTCTATAGCACTACAGTGCCATAGTTTGGTCATCTCAATACTTCTAGCTTAGTGGCAGGTAATTCGGGAATTGGGTTTTAGCATATGTTCAGAGAAGATCGTTAGTTCAATTTTCTTACCTCATTCAACTTTTTGAAAAAAAAAATAATAATAATTGTAATATTGCAATAAATATGGCCTAATGATCCCGTTGATGGTCCCTTAGTGGATCTTGTCTGACCCCCTAATGGGTCTCTATGTGGCCCCTTTGTGGGTCTTGCCTGGCCTAGTGGCCTTCGAACTAATGAAAAAAAAAAAAAAAAAAAAAAAAACAGTTAGGTAGACAATCTAGGTTTGAAGGGGTAATCGAGGCAAGTGCCATTAAAAACTAATATGTGAATCTTAAAATAAATAGGGGAGATAAGAATATGAAAATTTGCTTTATGGAAGAAATCAAAATAAAAATATGTTATAATTGAGGGAGTTGTGGTAAATAGAGGTTTACTTTAAGGGATTGACATAAAATTTCCTTTAATTTAATTGGTTTTAGTAAGAGTAATAAGATAGTTATGCGTTAGTTACCATGGTAAATGTGATAAATAATTTAAAATTCACTATTAAAATGTCATTCTCGTAATTTTATATACCTTTAAACATATATTTTTAAGGATAAAGTTGAGCGGTGAAGGAAGTCTGATGTGATCCCCCTCTCTCCCCATATATCTCTCCATTGTACGGTGCCGATTGACCACAACGAACTGATGCTCATTCACTGTGACTTCAAGAAAACTTGGTCTTATTTTTAATCATTTGCAATTCTTGTTTAAGGGTGAAATTTAATAGTTCAGTCTTGATCAATAAAATGGATTCACCTATTCAGGCACCGTTTGATAACGTTTCTATTGTTTCTATGTCTAGAAATAGCAGAAACGGCTTTTCACGTTTCCGAAAATAAAAACAGATTTTTGGGTGTTTGATAAACCTGTTTCTCGAAATGTTTTTTCAGACATAATGCCACTAAAAAACCCAATAATATCATCGGATGTCCAAAAGAGAGAGAGGGTTTAATTGTCTCTTTTTAGGTTTAAATAATTGAGAGATTTATCGGGCACAATAGCCTTTTTTTTTTTTTCTCCTCTTAAATTTGTTTCTTCAAACGACGATCGTCAAAGTCATTTTTAGAATTGTAAATAGGCATAAATTTTGATTTATGTTTCTAGAAATTGGTGAAACGGAATAACTTTATCAAAAGCTTTTTACGTTGTTTCTTTGTTTTTAGGAACAAGAAAAAGCAGAAATGGAATGTTGTCAAACGGTGCCTTAGAATTCATCCAAATTAATCTACCACGTGGTAAAAAAAAAAAAGTTTATAACCTAGTGATATGAAAAATGCAAGGATAAGATCGGTGTTCGTGTAATAATCTTCATTTAATTCTTTAATACATTTATTAGTGAAAGATCAAAATTGAATATAAAACTAATCCTATATTAATTAACATAAGCATGATCAAACAGACCATTTCCCCAATTACGACAGCATAATTAGGTAAATATATAATTAATGACACTAAACAACAAATGGTGTCTTACTTTGACCCAACAAATGAGATCCACTTAAAACAAAAGCTCTATGGTGTTGTCTTAGACCTTCCAAGCAAAGGTGCAGACCACGTCAAGCTCATGATAGCATACATGTTGTCTTTTTCTATCTTCACCCAAATCTCTCAGCGTGGTTAGTTGCTGTTTGGAAATGTGTGTAAATAAGTGTTTCTATTGGTCATTGATTTTTAGAGAATTAATTAAAAATAGATTCTTAATTATTTCATAATCCAAGATTTAGATTTGAAGAACCACGGGGGGTTCCTGGATGATGGGTTTTTTTAGGTATTTGTCGATAGTGGAGATCACAAATCAAGTAAATCGCCACCCACCCTTGTGTCCAACTGTTTATAGTGGTAACCAGGGGCAATCCCACCTTAGGGAGGTTGGGTTGAGGGCATGGTTTTAGCTTTTTAGGTATCGGTCGTATCGGTCAATTTCTATCGATATTGACTAACCGAAATGGTACAAGTAATGGTTATTATTGTCAAAATACAGTCAACAATAAGAATCTTTAACGGCAAAACTATCTTATATGATTGATTCCCTAGCCGATGATTCTTGATACCAAAAACCATGGTTAGTAAAGGTTTCTATGTACTATTAAAATTATAGATAAGAGAACGCTACCCCCTAGTACACGTCAAAGGGAGTGGCCAATAAGAGGACACGCATAAGTATCTTTGGCATGGGAGTAATGCGATCTTTCGCACTCGTTATGTCTTGACGGAGATACACACTAGGAGGAACATTCTTTTTTTTTTAAATTATAATAACAATAAGAAGGGGAAAAAAAAAAAAGAGATTGGCCATATGCTCTTTCTTCGAGTGCAAAATTAGAGAAGAAAAAAATCAAGAAACTCTATGCTCCTCTTCTCCTTTTTCTTGAAAATTACCTTTTGAGTCTATTTTTTCAATTCTGATGTGATAAAATAAGATGAAAGAATAACTACTTAAACTTGACTTTTACCTTATGTTGACATTTTATATTTAATTTAAGGGGGAAAATTCTCACCCAAGCAGGTTGTGTTTGGGGTTTTTCATGTATTATTAAATTAGAAGGAAAAAAAAAAATAGCTTAGCATGTTTTTGTGGTTTGAAAAAAAAAAAGAAAAAAGGAAAGGAAGAAGAATCCCATCACCACCATGGATTTAGGGGACAATACCGATATTGTATCTGTCAATATCGATCAAGATTGGATATGATCGGATCGATGGTTATTGGTCAATTTTTCCCTTACTTTTTTGAAAAGTATTAATTTTTTTTACTATTTTATCCCTGAAATGATAGGAATAACTGATCAAGATTGGTCAATGATCAAGGATCGGTCTTAGCCAATACCAATCCGATATGACCAATACAAGATTGACATTTAAAACCATGATCACCACTGATGATATGACCATGTGATAGGACTTGATCCATCATCAACTCTCAACCCTTATATCATTGGGGTCAAAACTACCCGTTCTCTTGGGCATTTGATGGTACTAATTTCCATTGTAAAGGAATGAAGATAAACGAGTGAAAAGAAACATAGCCTAAAATAATAAGAAGTAAAAAAAACTCTATGCTTCTCTATCTATAGTTGATATTCTAGCAACAGACCAATTGAATCTAGATACATTTTTTTTAATAGATAAAAAAAAAAAAAAAAATCTAGCTATATTACATTTAAAGGGAGAAATGTTTGGAAATAGATACTCTTTTGGTCAGATCAACTGAAAAAAAAATTGGGGTTCGGGGTTTGAATGGAATGCATGCCATATTTTTTTGTTTAAATAAACAAAAATCTAATCTTTTTCTCCTTTAGTTCTTGAATGATTTTAACATTATCTACTTTTTCTTTTTTGATAAAGATTTAACATTATCTAATAGCTTTATATATACAAAGGTCATATAGTTGAAATAGGTCATGGAAATTTTTTTTTTTTAAATATTTACAAACCACAAAAAAAAAAAAAAGACTTGTTTATTTGATCATGTATTATTGTGATACGATTATGTCTCAACCGCATGGCTAGATATAATGTGGACAAAATATTCTAAACGTTTGTTTTCTATCCATTTTTAGAACCGAAAAATAACTCTGAAATGTGGTACTCATTTTGATACGCCATGTGTTTGATTTCCTAGACTTTCCAATTGTTTGGTGGATACTAATTTGCTCCTTACATTAATGCCTTAAGTAGAGGTTAGTCTCCTTGCATCATTGTGATTCTTAATCACACCAACACTCCTTAAAATCAAAAGCAAAACCAAATACGCAGTTTCATACCAATTTATACCCTTAGTTAAAGAACACTACCACTTGATAGATTTTTTTTTTTGGAATCTCAATTAGAAAACTACTATAGTTGCAACAACACCCATGATTTTGAAATGCAATTCTAATCATGGTTTTAAGTATCGGTATTGGTTGAGATCGATCTCTAATCCTTAATCGATCCAAGTCGATCATCCGTATCATTTCAGGGATAAAAGAAAAAATTAAAAAATCATACTTTTCTGAAAACCAAAGGACAAAAGTGACCAATACCGATACCGTACCAAGAACTAAATCCTTTATTCTAGTACCATGCATTCCCCACTTTTTATCAGGTTTGCCTTGCCAATTGCCATCCCTTTTATCACCGGAAGTGATACACCAAACAGTGTGAGCTTTCTTGTTTGGCTCCTTCAAATATGGAATGTAACCCTAGTGCAAGTCTAGCTTTTGCAGAGTATCCTATTATCTGTTTTTGTGTCCCACAAGAATTGTTTGAGTGAATAAATTTAACTTTTATGTGTCGCGGGTGTTGCAGGAAAGAAGTCCGTGACACTATTATCCGGCATTTGTTTCCAATGTGTTTGTTTCTATATTAATTTATGTGTATGTGTTTGCCCATGTGACTCGCTCTGCTATCTTTTTTTTTTTTTCTTTTTTAACTTCTCTCCTGTGTGTTTGTGAGATATGGTGGAAAAAGTTGACAAGATTCGCACCACTCACTTTATTGTACCTTAAGCTTCACCCCATTTAATAACAACCAAACAGAACCTATTAGCTAGGAGAATCTGGATTATCACCACTGCTTTGCCATGAAAATAGACACCACTCACCAGGCCTGCATTCTACTGTGCATCATATGTATAGATAATCAATTATGAAAATCTAGAGGTATATCCGTTGAGGTGTATTCGTATCTCGTATCTGGTTAGAGGTCCGAATTATGAAAATCTAGAAAATAATTATTCAATCTAAATAGATAATCAATTATGAGAAATATATATAATTAATTAATAATTTTGAGGGTTCCTGAAATTTCGACAGATTCTAAAGAATGAGGAAAAGAGTTAATTGTACCCTTTAAGGGAGAGGAAGGTCCCCAGTGTAAAAGTCAATGATCTAAACCAATAAAGATGTTACTTGATAAGGGAATATCTAGATTCAATCACAACCAATCTATATGTGATTTGTATTTGATCTATTTACATCTCTATTAGATGTGCTCCCATTGTAGAGTTTTAGTATCTTCATCTATTTGTGATAAATTTGAATAATAATTAAGGAAGAGGATTCTCTAGTGAAACTTTAATATCTACAGCCTGGTAGTTTAGGTGGAGCTCAAAATCTGTGGAGAGGGTGATCCAAAGATTTGTTACTCATATATGAAGCTCTAGTCGGATCATGGCCAATATATTTGATCTTTTTAGTAACAATATATTTGAATTGAATGTTGCCAAATGTACTATAAACAAAAGGGCAAGAAATCGCCACATGGTCAGTAACCCTACACCTATGCAAGTGAATAGGACATGAACATGAATGAGATTTTTATTTTACTAAGAGTGGGATGATAATTTTGAGTGTACTTGTGTTTGGGGGCAGGATCCACTCAACTATGCAAGTTTATTTTTCTCTAAATAAAATTCTCAAATTTTTGGGATCTTCTCATTCCTAATATGTTTGTAAAGAGGAAAAGCGATGCAAGTTGTTTAACGTATGCTAGCGTCTCCTTATGTCTCTTTTTTTTTTCCCTCTCCCTTATGAAATATAAAGTATCTACCCCCTCTTGTGGAAAGAAAGATATAGACATTGGGAGACACTAACTTAAGCTATGCAATCGAGCATGGAACTCAATCCCTATTTTGTATTACAAATTTTCAAACCTCCCAATATCTTAAGACAAAATTATCTTTAATATAAATAAAAAAGTAAAAGAATGCCACCTGTTCACATAGATCTTGTGACAGACACAAGAGGGTGTAAAATTATTGCCTTGCCTCTGTTAAACACAAAACTCCCAACTTATTGTTGCCGAAAAACTCTCATTCCTATGCCTCATACTGTTCCATGTTATCAGTTATTACCTCATTTAAATTCTTTCTACCAAATGTGCCATTTTTTGTTTAGGGAATTCTTTTGAGAAAATTACATGATTACCCACTTTTAGGTTTCCCTTTACAAAATTACCCACAACAAGTTTTTGTTGATAAAAATACCCAAAATTAAGTTTGGATTTATAAAACTACTCACCCAAAGTTTCAGTTAATAAAAATACTCAAAATTAGGTTTGGGTTTACAAAACTACCAAGAATAGTGATTCTTCATATTCCACATATAATCATGTATTTTTTTATTACTAAAATTTTTAGTGGGTGGTTTTGCAAACCTAAACTTAATTTTAGGTATTTTTGTTTAACTTAAACTTTAAGTAGGTAATTTTGTAAAAGGAAACCTAATTTTGGGTATTTTTGTTAACTGAAAACTTTTAGTGTGTAATTTTATAAAAAGAAACCTAGAAGTGGATAATCATATAATTTTACCTTATTTTTAAAAGAGGAGGGGGGGGGGGTTTGGATCTGTGTGGAGATCTAATCTAGACAATTTGCTATAGTGATTCCAATAAATCCTCATTCTTCGCTAATTGAGTCATGATCGAGTGATCATATAGGCATAAAAATAGTATAGATATTTTGGGTTTCATAGGGGTGGAATGTAATTTCATTACAGTCTGTGTATAGGTGTAGAAACCAGGGTTGAAATCGTCTATAATTCCGATCTCGTACAATTCCGTGCAATACCACCTTCAGGCGGTGACATGTGTATTGATACCAATACAATGGTCCAGATCTGGTACAACTAATAAAATATTGAAACAGTGAAGCGGCATTTAAATCAGATCTGGACCATTGCATTGGTATCAATACACGTGTCACCCCCTGAATGTGGTATTTCACGGAATTGTACAAGATTAGAATTGCAGACGATTTTTTTCCGTAGAAACCACTGCATAAGGGGAAAAAAATCGTCTGCAATTTCGATCTCGTACAATTCTGTGAAATACCACCTCAGGGGGTGACACATGTATTGATACCAATGCAATGATCCAGATCTGATTTAAATGCTTCTTCATTGATTTAATGTTTTATTAGTTGTACCAGATCTGGACCATTGTATTGGTATCAATACACATGTCACCGCCTGAAGGTGGTATTACACAGAATTATACGAGATCAGAATTGTAGATGATTTCAACCCCGCCACAAGGGATGATTCTATTCCCAAGAAAAAGATAGGGGTAATTTTATCCGATCATTTTATCCGATCAATAGTGGACTCAGTCGAGGAAGAGATTTACAAACCTTGTTCTAGAATCTAAGGCACTAATCGACCCTTTAGACCACGTAACAAGTGGGCCCTATGCCCTAATCCTTAAGCCCTAAGCTCTGACGCCCTAGAGCCTTAATAAGTTGATCCTTGATGGATACTGACCCCATCAGTTTCCAGGACGTAGGGGTAACAAGGCTACACGTAGGTGTAGCCGTGTAGGACTGTCGCAGTACAGGACTGGAAAAGCATTGAAACGAATACCCCACTCTCCTACGGTTACGGACGGCGCTATCTGACTATCTCAAACTCCTGTCTCTCTCTCCACCCAAATACCAAGTAAAAGCAGCCGTTGCATACCACGCTATTTTCTCTCTCTAACACTTTCTCTCTCTAACTCTTTCTCTTGAGAACGACGTGATCTCTTAACGGGAATGCTAGTAAGCTAAGCTCACGCAAAGCTTTTTATGATATCACGCAGCCTATTACGCAGGACGGGAGCAGAGCAAAAAGAGAAGAACGAGCTAGTGCGCGCACTCTTCTTCTTCACAGACAGATTCGGACAGATCGGAAACATCGAGAGTGAGAAGACACAAAGACGAAGACAATGAAAGTTCGTTTTCATTCCATTCGTATTGATGAGACTCTGAGACTCTGGAACTCTGAAACCTACCTGCGCTTCATTTATTTCTCACAATTCTTTGCAGTTTACATCGATCTTTGATCATTCTCTTTCATTATTTTTCCAATCGATCGATTCCTTTGGGTTTTCCAGATCGTATCTCACAATGAGGAACAACGTTTCTTGTCTTCACGCTTCTTGATCTTAGTTTCTCATTGTTGATTCTTCTCACGTCATTGAAGCTAGAAGCCTGGAATTTTCTTCATTCTTTCTGCCTCGGTTTTATGCGTTTCGAGTTGTTGCTATTACCTGCTTTGTCTTTCTTCATTGGCCTTATTGAAAGCTTCTGATGAATTTTGTCTAATTTGAGAGCCTAAAAAGAGAATCTTGTGGCAGATTGATGAGATCTAGTGCTTACATTGCAGCTTTTCCTTGTATTTCAGTCTTTTAAATAGGATTTTTCTCGCACAGTTGACAATGCCAGGTAAATTCGAGTTCCAGGTTTTAGTCTTGAATCGGATTGAGTTGTGGAAAAAGAAAAAGATCGTATTATTCTGATTAGCTGGATTTTTATTTTTATTTTTTTTAGCCGAAGGATTTTTAATTCAAGAAGATGAACGGGCGAGAAAATCTGATTATGAGACATCTGAGGACGAGAGGAGAAGGACTCGGATCGGATCTATTAAGAAGAAGGCAATGAACGCTTCAACCAAGTTTTCACACACTCTCAGGAAAAGAGGTAAAAGAGTCGGCGACTGTCGGTTTCCATCTGTATCAATCGAAGATGTTCGAGATGCGAAGGAGGAAGAAGAGGTGTTTGGATTTCGTCAGGCTCTGCTCAAGAAAGATCTTCTTCCACCCCGCTTCGATGATTATCATACAATGAGAAGGTATGCAAATTTATCCATTTGTGTTTTTCTCTCTCTACTATATCATACCAGATTAAAATTGGGAATTTATTCTTTCTTTTCCGATGATTGACAAAATGAATTCCTCAATCATTTTGCTACATTCTGTTCTATGTTGCATTATAATTGATGAATTTGATGCCACAGCATTATCATAAATGAAGAAACTGACATCACGCAGACCCCTCACAGTTTGTCTATCTAAATTTACCTGTACTGTAGTTTGGGTATTTTGCTTTCTTTGATCGAATTAATGTTAGTTTTATACTCCTTGAACAATCAAACTTGTTTTCGGCTCATATTTGCTATTTTTTAAAATTTTTCTTGATGGTGTCTGGTATTCGAGTTGATCATCTTTTTCATTTTTGCTGTCCCTAAAACCATTCAAGTCTTATTGTTTTCCAAGTCCTCTGTCACTTTTCTTCAATCCTTTTTCAGAAAAGTAGTATATGGTGGAAAAACTATTCCTTGTTTTCTGATACTCGACTAATCTCAAATATAGTATTGGATACGGAACTAGAGAAACCTTTCCTTTTCCTAATTGATGAAAAGTTTGTTTCTTCTAATCAATTGCCCCATCCTAGTGTTTGTTTTTGTCTACCGATCATGGTGTTAGACTTCCTGAATGAGATAGGATTGGATGGAGGCCGCCTTCTGCTGTACAACGTTCATACCTTTGTTCCTATAATTCATAGTTCACTCATTAGAAGTTAGAAGTAGTTTCATTGCTAACTGACAAAGGCAATTTCCCATGCATCTGGAGACAGTAATCCTTATTTTTATCACTTGTTCCATCAATTTCTTCAGTCCAATCCACAACTAAAGATATGTTTAACTAGTTCCCTGACTCTGCAGAGCTTTCGCATTAGCATGTACGGGAAGAAGGTGATCTGCTCTAGGTCTTCAAGCAACGCACCCTTCTCTTTGGGATCTATATTTGATGGTTTCGTGTGTTTTTTATGTCTTTGGAATAGCATATTTTTTGTAATTTGTATAAATTCCTTTTTGACTTCTCTTCTCAGAGCTTAGGAACAGAACTAGAAAGATTTCTCCCGTGCTTGTGCTTTCTTCTTCTTCTTCTTCTTCTTTTTTTTTTTTTTTTTTTTTTTTTTTGCCCCACAATGCATTGGTTGACTTCAAGAGATACCTGAGGTGCACATAGTTTGATGAGATGCATGGATTCTTTAGGTTATTAAGGGAAAATTGTAGTATGTTGACCAAGTTGACTTTGTAAATGAGTAAGTTTTCAATGCTTAGTTCCTGTGTTATGTGAAATTTTCTTTTGTTGTTTTCTCCTAATTCATGGAAGAAGGGTTCTTGTTGATGCAGATTTTTGAAGGCAAGAAAATTTGATCTTGAAAAAACTGTCCAGATGTGGGCAGAAATGCTAAAGTGGAGAAAGGAGTATGGGGTTGAATCTATTGTACAGGTAATCATTCATTCAAAATCTCATTTATTTTCTGTTATTTTAGTGTATACTCTACATATAATTTTCTACGCTCTAATCGATGCTGTACCACAACAAACTGTGGTTAGGATTTTGTTTATGAAGAATTTGAAGAGGTTCAACGTTATTACCCTCACGGTTACCATGGAGTGGACAAAGAGGGAAGGCCTGTTTATATTGAGAGACTTGGCAAAATTGACCCTACTAAACTTATGGAGGTTACCACAGTGGACCGGTTTTTGAAGTACCATGTTCAGGGGTTTGAGAAGAACTTTTCAGAGAAGTTTCCAGCATGTTCTATTGCTGCGAAAAGGCAAATTAACTCATCAACAACAATTTTGGATGTACAAGGATTGGTATGTTTTAAGACAAATCACTGCTATGATAATTCTATTGCCATGTGGCATAATATTTTGGATTTATTCCTGATTTGCATGGCTTTGTCAATTGGGCAGAACTGGATGAGTTTCAGCAAGGCTGCACATGAATTGATTACCCGCATGCAAAAACTTGATGGTGACAACTATCCTGAGGTGTCTGATTCATAAAGAAACTGCTTCAAAAGTTCAAAATCATTTCAAGTTCTAGAGGAGTTCACTCTCTGTTACTAATAGCAGCTAATCATGTGCAGACATTGAATCAGATGTTCATTGTTAATGCTGGAAGTGGTTTCAAACTTCTATGGAACACTGTAAAAGGTTTTCTTGATCCGAGAACTACCTCAAAGATAAATGTAAGAAGACCTTGTCTTACTTCTAGTGTCTCCAACTTATGCTGGCTTTCGGAAGGTAACTGACATTGATCTGGTTTCGCAGGTTTTAGGAAATAAATTTCAGAGCAAACTGCTGGAAAATATAGACGCAAGGTCAAGTTTTTCCTTTTATCAATTAGAAATTAATATTATTGCACTACCTCAAGAGCTTTTTAGACTTCTTTTCCCAAGTTTCATCCTGTCATTTTGATTCTCAACAGCCAACTGCCGGATTTCCTAGGCGGCTCTTGTTCATGCCCAAATGAAGGAGGGTGCATGAAATCTAATAAGGGACCATGGAATGATCCAGAAATAATGAAGGTCCAATCCTTCTACTCATTGCTACTGTTAATTCATAAATTATGACACATGAACAGATGCCTCAAATACTTTCTTTATCACATATGTTCCCTATCAACAGCAGTTACATACTGGAGAAGCTACACATTTAACAAAGAAAAAAAAAACTAGCAGTACTTTTTATGAGGACAATGCTCTAGATAAATTACATGCCTCTCAAGGTGACATGCCCCAAAAAAAAAAACAGTACAGTACAGTTTGTACATTGCTTATCTTAGCTTATGTTTGAGTTATTTAACCATTTCTTTTTTTGTCACAGATTGTTGGTAATGAAATATCCTCTGCTGAGTCAGGATCAGATGTTGAAGTCTCATCAACTGGGCTGAGAATTTCTAGCTTCACACAATTAACAACACTCCGTGAAGAAGTGAGTTTATGCCCGATAATATTTTTATAAGCAGTTGTATGTTTCATATTTCCCTTAGGATCAGCTTTCCTTTTTATATTTGCTATCAGAATGTCGGTGTCAAGAGTCAAGTATAATGTTTAGGGAAAAATTTCTCTGAGCAAGTGGCGGAGGGTACACTAGCATCCTCTCTCTCTCTCTCTCTCTCTCTCTCTCTCTCTCTCTCTCTCTCTCTCTCACACACACACACACACACATATGAAATGACCTCTCTGTCTCGTATTTGTGAAATAGTTCCATCACCCCTCATTGGTGCACTCCCCTATGCCCTGGGTCAGAGAACCTTTTCTGTAATGTTTATTTCTGGAACTTTTTTCTTTAGAATTTTTTTTTTGGAGTATACTTGACCATATTATTGGTGTAACAAGAACCAAGATTTGTAAAGTAGCATCAGCATAGAGTAGTTTACTTAGTTGGAGCAATTACTCTTCGGGGAATGTGAGCTTTTCCTTGCATTTAAATAGTCAATCCATCAGCGGACTGCCTGTACCTCTGCATCATTTGTGGTTTGCTGCTTGTATTGGTGATCCTTGTGATCTCCTAGCAAGCTTTCCGCTGCTGATGCTGCTACCTTACCCGCTAGCGTAGGATGCACAAGTTGGGCTAGCCGCTAGTGCAATGCAACCAAGAAAGAGAAAATCACAAAACATGTGCAGATGCTGCCTCATAGTTTATTTATTTTTTTTTTTTTTATTCACAGGGCTGAGAACTTCATAGGCTTCTGTATTTCATATGGATTGTCATATTTTGTCTTTCTCCCCTTTCTCAATGAAAAATGCAGATATGACTTATGAGCCTTGCATCCCTTCTTGTCTAGTACGGCAATTTCCTCAAAGAGTTGGTTCATTGAGTTATCAGGTTGTGTCTTCTGTTTCCTGAATGATGGCTTTTGAAGGGAACACACTTACAAGGAGATCGATCATCTGTATGACTTCTTGTCAAGTGCCAGATTCAGAAGGGAAAAAAGAAAGCATAAAGAATTCATAACTTGATATTATTTTAATGTAAAAACCATGCTTGTATAATAAATTAAAAGCATCATCATACCATGAGTAAGACTTAATATACAATTTTATATTCTCAATTGAGGAGCATGAGTCCCTAGTTAAGTTAGGTGATTTACATACTGCAACGTACAACCTGACACTCATCTGTGCAATCCTAACCCGTTCCTACTGAATTATTTTAAGAAAGAACAGTCTGTCAGCTCCTAGACCCCATTTACATCCCTCACAGGTGTCAGAATTTGCACACACTGGCAATTAACCTTGAGTAATGCGACCAATTAGTTATAATACCGTGCAACATTGTGGCTCCTATTCTATCATTAAAAAAATTGGTTTCCTGTTGCCCCACACATATCTGAGAACCTTTAAGGTTGGGAGATTGTTAAGGTCACACTTGCCTGCCATGATTGTACACACAACGAAGGTTGTAAATAGCTTACAATATTTGCCAGCTATTTTCTGAAGGAATAATAAATAATATCGTGTTTTAAAATCGTGGATTACACAATTCAATCTGAACTTAGTAACAATACCTTCCCAACTGCTTGCAATTGGCTGTACCTCTTCAGCCCCTTCACATGTTTAAATAGGTGTGGCTGAAGGTTTTAAATGTCCTGCCAACATGACAAAATCCTCCATTTTATCTGGCCTCAGATCAACAGGGCAGAACAACAAAACACGGGCTGAGGTCATGTGGATTTTGAAGAGAGAGATTTTTTGAAAGCTTACTGATCCTTATTTTATAAACAATGTAGTGCTTTATTGGAAAGTAATAGGTTCGCACCCAGATGTATTATAGGACACATGTTGAAAAATTGTACAAAAGTACTAATCCCATGCAAACCAGTGAATTACAGTTCAAAGCCTTGCTGACTTCTTGTGTATGTTCTTGGGATGCTGAACTTTTACACCTGTCTAATTTCTGCATCTCCTTTTCCCGCCCCAAAAATAAATAAATAAAGAGGAAAATAAATAACATCTTCTTCATTGTTGGTTCCTACTCTTTTCTCAGGAAAGAATAGATGATCTTGTACCCGTCCGCAGCCAGGTTGAATCAGTTGGTATTGCCACTGCGGTTGAAGATGTCAGTTCAACAGGTAAATGATCAGCAGGCAACTTTTTATTTAATGAAGTACTTTCTGGTACAAGATCAGCAAGCAAATTTTCATTTAATAAAGCATTTGCTGGTACATGATCAGCAAGAAAATTTTTATTTAATAAAGAATTTGCTTGATGTTAATGCTTGCATCAAACTATGCAACATAATCATCTGCATAAATCATCAGAGTTACTGAGTCCATAGGATTTACTCCCCGCACTATGATCCGAGTTTTTTGCTTGGCAATTATGTAGTTCTGGGTCAATGTTGTTGCTTTTTCTATCAAGTGTCTAGCTTATACCAAGTTTTTGTTGAAGCCTCTTCACTCTGGGTTTATGTTACTAAGGCATATTTTTCTCCTTGGGAGGGTGGGAAGGTGTCGTGTACTTGTTACCCAGGGATATCTTCCCCTTGCATTCTCTGCTTCTAAATTGTTAGAGAGGCAACAACCATCTCTATCCTGCATTACTAGTTAATTGTTTTCTCCTCTTGGCTAGTGAAAAGGGGGGGGGGGGGGGGGGATGATGAAGGAAGAGAATGGACATTAGCTAACCTACTGAATAACCTGCATCACAGTTATCAATATACAGAATATATTGACAGATTATGGAAGCACTGATAACCAGCATCATAGTGATCAATATACAGAATATATTGACAGATTATGGAAGCACTGATAACCAGCATCACAGTGATCAATATATAGGGAGAAGATGATGGAGGAAGAGAATGGACATTAGCTAACCTACTGAATAACCAGCATCATAGTGATCAATATACAGAATATATTGACAGATTATGGAAGCACTGATAACTCTAGTTTAGACCAATGGATGGGGCAGATATTATAAACCGAAGGAGGGTCCTAATATGTTGATTCAATGCTGAAAATTCCAGGTTCATCCAACAGATGGTTGGGGAGAAATAAACAGTAACAGAAATTAGAAGGTTTAGAAACACAGAAAATAGAAGGCAAGAGAATCAATTATAACTCATGATCCAGCAGTCTGATGAGGCTCAAACTTGGATTGAAGGGGGCTGACAGGGGGTGGATTAAAACTCAAAAAAAAAAAAAAAATTGCTGCTGTCAGAACAACCTACCACATGTGCTGTTAGGACTGGAAAAATATCAAAACTATGAGAACAGAATTAATGAGACATTTAATCAACAATGAGGTACTGATGTTACCTGGAAATAGCCCATGACAGAGAAAGTATATACTGGACTGGTTCGAATGAATTAAAGAAGAAGGGATAGGAAGGGTCTCTCACATACGGTCTCTCATTGTACACAGTTTTCCACTGCTACTGTTTCACACAGCATACCAGCTTAAAAGCCAAGTTTTCGGTCATCAAATCGTTGAGCTGTAATAGCCCCTCTCTCTTGTATCAATAACCTTCAAAAAGCCCTTCTTGTGTGGGAGGGAATCCACCAACAGATTACAAACCAAAAAGTAGAATTCCTAATATAAGATTACAACTCAAAATAGAAACTAAAGACAAAACAAAATCTAACTTAAAATTACTAAGTAAAAACTCCAACTTAGTAATTAAGCATGATTGCAAAAATAGAAACTTAAGTAAATAAATAGTAACCAACTAAATCAGCAATAAAATCTCCCTTCTCTTGGTATCTTCAATGGAGCCCCGCGCTTAAATATTTCCTTGGACTTCCTTCTCCATGCAAGGCCTATGAGCCCACACCACTGTTCACGTGAACAGTACAGTGTGAATAGTAACATTGTTCATGCGAACAGTGACATGTGAAACTGATTTCTTCCATGAACAGCATCAGAAGAGCTAGAATTTTTTCGGTCCAATCTCGTTATTTTTTGTCAGAACTTTTTATATTATGTGCTTGGGAGGGGATTTTCATTTGAATTATCCCTCTGCATTATCTTTGAAATCCATGGTTATTGTTTTTCTATCAGTTGTTATTGAATACTAAGTATAATGCTTTGGATATTGTCTTGTGTCATGTCACATAAGATGTTTTCGCCCATGCATGCCTACAGAAATGTTTCTTATAGATTTTTTTTTTTTCTTTCTGCCAGAGGATTCAATTGATAATGTCACGGAAAGAAGGCTGAAGAAGTTCATTTCTCGTTTAACAACTTTAGTGGCTCAGTTCTTACTTGAAGTGTTAGCTGTGCTACATATTGTACGTTTTGGGTTTGGGAAGATCGTTTCAATGAATAATGCCAGTGAACGGTTGGAAAACCAACGTATTTCAGAATCAGCTAGTCCAAGTTCTGAAGACCAACTTGCTTCACAGGCTGCCAGAGAGGATCTAATCCGTCCTTGTTTGCAGAGGCTACAGAGTTTAGAAACATTGGTAGCTGAACTGACCAATAAACCAGTGAAAATTCCTCCAGAGAAAGATAACATGCTTCTGGAGTCATTGAGTCGTATTAAATCCATAGAATATGACTTACAAAAGACAAAGAAAGTAAGAAATTTTCCTTCTCACCACCTGATTTATTGTTTAGTTTGCAGATTATAGTAATCATGGGTTTCAGCAGTTTCTTCATTGGAATTTGTTTCAGTGTGACTTCTGGAAATTGACTATCCTTTTTATGTTTCATAGGCACTACAAGCAACAGCATCAAAACAAGTGGCACTTGCAGAGTCACTGGAGAATTTAAAGGAAACTAACCTAGTAAGTTTGTGGTCCTTTCAGGCCAAAAAAAAATCCTGATTCCATTCTATGAGTGCAAGAGATGTCTGTGCTCTTCCAGTGTGAGTTTATCAGCACTGTAAATAAATTGGGCTAAGCAAACCAAAAATTTCCTATCATGGCTTTCAGCATGCCATGGTTACTTGCTAAACAAGGTTTTCTGGGTTCAGGCTCATAAGCCTCCAACCAAAGCTCAAGCTTTGTTCAGATGAGCTGACCTAGCTAGGCTCATTAACAAGCTATTCTTTAGATTTGGCTTTGAGTTCTCCACAAACTATTCTTTGACAGAGTTCGGTGGTGAGACATGATGCATGGAGTCAACCCCATTTAGTTTGTTAAAGGGCTTAGCTGAATAAACCACCCCCTCTTTCCTGAAGGCTACCTTTGTTTCGCTGTATAATAAGAATTGTTGAAAATCAACAAATTGTACAAGGAGTAGAAAGAAAAAAGGGGTGTTTTACGGAAATGGAAAACAACATTTTTCCAATAGTATTGGTATATTGATCATTGTTACGGTTGGCACCGACAGAGAACTCCATCTCAATCACTGGGCTAGATTGTTTTCTTCAATCATGATCAAATGTACAACCAAAGTAACTCCTAATGTCAGAAAATACAAAATAATTTTTTTTAAATATGAACTGTGTTCCCTTGAAATATTTTATGATGAAACAAACACAGCATAAGGAGACAGAGATACCCTTCTAAACAGTGATGGACCTAAGGACTTGTCTTAATTCTTTTTTAGGTGCACATGGAATAACATGGTCCTGAAAGAAAGTAGTGGACAATGTTGTCAAAAATCATGTTTCCTTTTGTTAAGGAGAAAGTTTTTGTAATGAAATCTGAAGAACAATTGGAGAAATGTAAGCCAAATCTTACCAGCAGATGAAACGGAGAAAACCTTACTGCTAAATGTAGTTCTTTTTTTTTTTTTTTTTTTCATTCTTAGTTCTGCTACAAGATAACTTTGTGGCATTTATCACATCTTTTATTTCCCTAACACCCCCACCCCGAAAGAAAAGATTGCTGATGATGCACTTGTCAATCACAGAGAAAGAACTATTCTTGCTGGTTCAATAATTGCAAACCTCATCCCCCCGGAAGCTGAATACATTTGGAGACAGGATGGATGCTCCAAGCTGCTGCAGAGTTTCCCCTTGTTTCAGATTTTTCCGAAGTGCTGGTGGTAACTAGCCTTGATCAAAGCACCTGGACGAGTTTCACCGATTCAAGGTAAATGTTTCTGTGTAACTCTGACCTCTTGTTTTTTGTTGGTAAAGGTTGTTTCTTTCTTCTGATAGCCCTTGTTGTTTTCATTTTTAACTTTTCAGAAATTCTTCAGGTGTTTGAAGTAGGCAGGAACACACACACATGCGCCCACACACACACAGGCACTTACTCGGGGGCAAAGAGGTGTAACTATTTCCTTCAGAAAATGATATACCAAGCATTCACCGTGATTATGCTGGCTGCCTCTGCGTCAAATTTCTCTGCGATGTACATTTATCTCGACTCGTTTCATTGTATTCAGTAAAGCTAAAGGGAATGGACTAGTCACCACTTCCTGTTGACTTGTCTTTTGTGTTTCTCCTCCCCTCTTTTACCATCTCTCCAGGTATTCTGATGTGCCCTATGAAGTAATCTCACATCTCTGACCTCTGTCTGTGAACACAAGTTTCATATCTACATTCAAAACTTGAAGGCTACATCTCCCACCCTTTTCGACCACCATGGTGATGACCTTGAACCTTCGCTTGGTCTCTTTTCTAATCCTCAGCTACTACCCATAATTTATTACAATGTTAGTTCTGATTTTGTTTTTATTTATTTATATAATGTCTTACTTCTGGGAATTGTTGAGAGTTGTGCATAGCTATGTATTGAAGAAAGATGACAATGGATCTGTACTTTCCAGGGTTCAGTGCAACTTATATAAATACGAATTCAGAATTGACCCTTTCGAACAAATTAATTTGACGACTCCTTCACAGACTGAGCATCATAGTTAGATACCAACTTTCACTTTCAGTAACTTACACAGATTATTAACACAAGGGAGAATTCATAGTTTGGTAGTTCAATATGAAAGCTTTCTATAAGCAACCGAAGCATTGAACTTTGGGACAGAGCGAGTCTATTTTATGGGGCTAGGGTATGAACAACTTTTACCAAAAAAAAAAAAAAAGAGGGTATAAACAATTGTTGTGTGCTGATAAGAATATTTTTTGGTGCAAGGCCACACTGGGGCCAGATGGGCTACAGATCACATTTATTACTAATTATTAATCTATTACTCCACTACTCTATAGTTGAAAGTACTTATAGTGGTAGAAGGGTCAAACAAGTAACTTTTCTTAGACTTATACAAGAGTACAACTACCTAATTGCCTGCCTCTCTGTTATAAATTTATCCCTTATCCCCCCTCGATAAGCATTCATTTACCTATGCACTAGGGGTACCACTGGAATGCCATAATCCAGAACTTTTTAAACTTTTGCATGGCCTTTTTACCCCTGTTAAACAGATTCAATTACAGACTTCACGCACTGTAAACAGGGGTAATTATGACCTCAAATAAATAGAGGAAAGACGGGTAATTATGACCTCAAAGAAATAGAGGAAAGACAGTTTCTATCAATCTAGCATATCAATTGTGGAAAAAAGAATCCTGCGGGTCTGACATAGAAAACAAGTTAGACATTTGTAGTTGTGAAAAGACCATGTTGCCCCGTCCTGTGTGTTGAAGATGTTTCCACGCATTCTCTCATTGATTCTGCACGCTAGTGTTGTTTACAGAAAACTAGCAGGGTTCTTTCTCCTATAAATTATACGTCAAACACAAGGATCCAGCCCACAAACAAGGACTGTACAAAGAAAAGGAAATTAGATTGTGAAAGCAAAGGAAAGGGTTTCTCACGACGCTACTGAGTACTAATTTGGGCATATGGGAGGTCCCATTACGAATACTCAAATAGGGATATTTATGAAGGGGACAGTGTGTGGGGCCTTAATCTATGTGAGAGGATGCGCCAAGAAATCTGCATTCCAAATACGAATTTTTTGTCCATATGTGAAAATGGAAAATTCTTATCTGGTCACTATCCACCGTGGCCAGTTGGTAGGAACTAGCTGATGCTTAATTTTCATGAAGGTCCTTTTCTTGACTGCATAATATATGAAGACTTGAAGTCATTTAGACCAATTCAAATTTAATGATCCACAAAGACTTATAGATTAACACCCCACCCCCCCAAAAAAAAAAAAAAGACCTTAATTTACTCTCAATTGGGGCTTCAAACTTTTTGACCGTTAGTGCATATGCTTAATTAGCGTGCTGCCTTTTGGCTCTCTTGGCATCTTCAACTCTTAACACTCAACAAAAATCAATTCACTCACCATCTTACCATGAAGCAAGAGGGAGACTACCTTGGTGATATCAGTTTGGAATAATAATCTTCAGATTCTTCTATTGAAATAGGACAAAGTTTTCTTGAACGGTGTGATGAATAAGTATATATTCAACCATTTTTATATGAACCACTATATAAAGAAAAATTGATATGAGCCATTAATTCCGAGTCAAAGTATCAAATTAACTTTACTGCAGGACGTTGAAGTACTGATGGGGGCATTGGTTGGTTTTCACCAATTCTTTTATTATCTTCTCTTCTTTAGTGGTGTGTGCATTAATAGAAGAATCATGCTTAATGTCAATTTAAGCATGTTCCCTTGTCAACTAAGCTACACCCCATCGATAGTGCTAAAGATCGGAAAAAGTTTTAAGGATGCATGAACGTATCCGTATGTAACAAGAGATCATTCATGTGTTCAAATCCTTTGCGGTGAGCGATGGGTAACAGTGAGGATCCAATAGCTGGGAGATCCCTCGCATACACCTCAACCTTTTCCTTGCAAGCATGCAAGTGGTGAATAACATAGAGATGAGACAAGACGCTTGACAACTCAATCGTAGCATAGCATAACATGCATCATTCCATCCAATCCATGGCTCAGGATTAGTAGCCAGGCATGATTTCATACATGGCCTGATGATGTAGGTATTGGATTGGTGGCACATCGATACAAGATTGCTTATTAAAAATATGGCAAAAGGTTTTGTGCATGATTATGGCCATACAAACAATTATTGAATGGAAGATGAGAGTCTATGATGCATTTCCGTCACCCTATCTAATGGATGTATGCACAAAACCTTTCTTTCTCATAAAATCATCATATCAATCATTTTTCAACACAAGAGGAAAGAAAACAATTATATTTGACATTTCTTCTTAAATTTTAATCTTCTGGTCATGAAAGAACATGTCTAAGTATTGGTTGCAATTAATTAGAAAATAGGGTTCTGTCCGGATCATGGAATTAGCTCCTTGCCTTAAACCACAAAGTAGCTTTTTGTTTTTTTTTTTTTTTTTTTTTAAATAATAAAATAGCTGTTTGGTTTGTTGTCAAACTTTTTAAACAAAGTATATTATATCATTTGGTAACGTGTTGTTTCCTCCTTTTGTACGTATAAAAGGCATATGAACCCCTTATGTACCTATACAGCCATATGTATGTAAAAATTACTAACTACCAAGATTGGTACACACCTACACATGACATGACCGAACCCACAGTTTATGTGTGAAAAGCACCCCGAATCCAACCCCAGCACAAGGAAAGTAACTTTGTTTTTATCATAAGTATATAACAAGTTAGAGGTTTCTCCCACTTCCTATGTGGGACTAAACAACTATGGGGCACAAGATTTTATCTTCGTCAAAACAAAATTTGGGATGTTTAAGGGTTCAAGCATTGAACACTACAGATCAAAAATTAGAGAGAGGAACATTTTATAACAGAAGAAAAATGTTCCCTGATCGTGTGGCCTCTATACCTAAATACAGGAGCACACAAATTACCACCCCATCCCTCATTAAATCAAAATCTCATCCATGTTGATGCCCCGTGCATACTCTCATTGGCACACATGTTCAAGCAGGGACACATGACTAAGCTGTGATCTCTTCCCTATTTTCAAATGGGAACAAAATAATTAACCGGTCGCACTCCCCTACTCCTAAACACAGAGGGTGACAAAAAGCTCACTGCCATTGGTCATTGGCCATAGGAGAAAAGTGTTCCCAACTGAGACGCATGTTGATGTTTCCCGTTAAAGCACTAATAACTAATTGGGAGAAAGAACTCTACCCGATAGTATTGCGTCCTCCCAGACACATGGGGAAATAGAGTTGAGGCATGGGCATCTTTTTACAGCCTGATTTTACTTCTCCATATATCTAGGCATACTCAATACTATCGATAGAGTTCTTTTTCCCTAAGTCACCCTAATCGTTTGGTAGATTGGGAAGCTCCCACAATACACGTATATACTACACTTCAAGACATGTGAAGAACTCAACATTAGTCTAAAGTTTAACCACATAATGCGGATAGACTTTCTTTTTTTTTTAATAGAAAGAAAAAATAAAACTTAAAAAATAGAGGATAAACCATAATTATCCAGTTTACACCTGTTTAGAAAAAGTTTTTTAGCCAACCATTGCATTGTAAGCAATGTTAGCCAAAAAAACAACCACTTCATTGGTGGGACTAAACAAAAAAAAGAGAGAAGGAAGAGTATTATAAACATCTAAGAAAATGAGAACTATGCTCCAAGGCCATGATACGGGTGTTTGGTTTTAAAAAAGATTGTAAAGATCTTCAAAATTCATTCATACTTCCTTGACTTGTCAGCCCTTCACTTGTGTTTCCTGCACCCTGAGGAGGAACTTCTTAGTAAAAGCTTCAGTGGGATTCCCTGCCATCAAATAGATACTTGTGAATAAGATACATTCTCCCTTAAAAATTAAACAGTATACCAAACAACATAAATTAAGACCATAATTTGCAACAGAGACACATATCAAAATGTAAGTGTCAAGGTTTGGAAAATGAGGCATTGGTCCAAGGGGTATCAGGTCCGGTACCTAAGTTTCAATCTTTGAAGCATTGTTATAATCTAGGCAATTAAGCCACCATAGGGCAAGAGAAAGGACTTTGAAAGGATGAGGTTTATCAAATTTAAAAAGAACAGAATTTCCATGATCCCAAATAAAGTAACAAATTATTATAAAAGCAGAGAAGAAAAAGTTAAGGTTGTACTTGGGAACCAAATCAGAATTAAAAAGGTACAATACTAAATTTTAAAAGGAGGTAGTAGAGAGATGTTCAGTGTGTAAACCCAGCCGACTTGCAACCTAAATCCATTTGGTGAGTTCACATGAGATGAAAATGTGTTAGATGGATTTGGATTGATTTTGCCATAGAGCACAGATATGGTCAATTTGCTTCCATTTCCCTAAGGTACCCTTTGTGAGGAAACCACCATAGTAGAATCTCCAAAAAATGATCCGAAATTTCACGTGAATATGGAGCTTCCATAAGTAACGCCACCACTGTAACTAAAGAGATGAGCAAGTACACCTAATAGATAATCCACTGGGATTAGTATTTTTAGATGAATTAAGAAATTTAGCAGCCAATTTAGTGGTTACGATTGTTGTTTTAGAGATGTGGCACCACCAAAAATCACTTATTTGAGAATTCACTAGGATTTTCAAAATGTCATCAACGACATGGAGGGAAGAAAAGAGGTCAACAAACTAGAATTCCAACAATTCCCAATTAACAGGTCACTTACCTTACAAAGAGAGGATTGGGGGTGGGGGGAGAAATCCCTGCACAGAATTTCTTAAAGAAGGGTACATTGGAACCCACGGGTCATTCCACAAGTCGGTATTCTAACCGTCTCCCAATTTTCGAAAAATCATCTTAGATAGAGAGGGAAGGATGTTGACAATGCTATTCCAAGTAGGCGAACCGTGATCCCCTTTTCTTTAGGGTGGTAAGGTAGAAAGGTGACCTATGGGGGAAATATTTAGAAGATAGCACTTTGACCCATAAAGCATCTTTTTCACAAATAAGTCCCCAACCCAATTTTAGAAGGAGGGCTCGATTTTGGGTTTCAAATGTTCTCAATCCTAACCCTCCAAATGATTTTGATTTGTAGATTTTTGCCAACCAATAAGGTGCATTTTTTTCTCCTTGAGGTGTTTACCATTCCAAACATTTAAATAAATGGAATCAAGCTGTCAACAAGTGGTTTTGGGGAAAGAAAAACAAGACATAAGATAAAAAGGAATAGAGGATAAAGCCGACTATATTAAAATCGTAGTCTTGCAAAAGAGAGGAATTAGCATTCCAAGAGGAAAGTTTCTTACAACGCGATTCACAATATGCTGAAATCTATAACTTTTGGCATGCACAAGGAAGAGAGAGGTACCAAGGTAAGATGAGTTATTATCGATTTCTTTGATGCCAAGTAAGTTACATACGCTAGCCTTACAGGGGTTGCTAACATTAGAATTGAAGGCAAGACCACTTTTCTCAAGGTTCATGGTTCATCGAAACAAGTTAGAAAAAATCTCAAGAATGCATTCAATTGTAGAAATATCCTCAGAAGTAGCTCTACAAAAAATAAAGGTGTCATGAGCAAAGAAAATGTGAGAAATTTTAGAGGCATTTCTCGTAATTTTAATACCTTTGAATAAATTGAGGTCCCTATGGGCATTTAAGAGGCGCGAAAGTCCTTCCATGGTTACAATAAACAAAAAGGGACTGAGAGGACACCTTTGTCCGATACTCCTGGAAGGTTCAAAAATATTATAGGTAGCCCCATTAAGTTTAATGGAGAAAAGATGGGGAACTAATGAGGTAACTAATTATGCCTCTCCATTTTTCTCCAAACCTAAGATAGTCAAAAGTGTCTCATAAGAAGCCCATTCAATCTTGTCATAAGCTTTGGCCATATCCAGTTTAATAGCAACATAACCCAACTTACCTTCTATAGATTTAAGAAAATGAAAATTTTCTTGGACAACAATGATACTGTCAAAAATCTGTCGGCCAAAGACAAAGGATGATAGAAACGGGGAAATAACTCTAGGAAGGATGGACTTGAGTCTCCAAGAAAAAATTATGATAATGAATTTGTAAGAGACATTGCACAAGCTAATAGTTTTGAAATCCCCAACAATGGAAGAGTATTTTTTTTTTTTAGAATAAGACAAATAAGAGTATGGTTGGAACCAGGGGAGGAGTGATGTTCCTAAAAATGAGGTGAAGAAGTTGCAAACATCCACATTGATCAAATCCCAAAATTTCTGAAAACACGATTGGAATCCATCAGCACGGGCTTTATAGGCCCCAGTGGAGAAGACAAGACTATGGATTTCAGTAAAGGAAGGGATTTCATGAAGGCCTCGTAGCTCTTCAGGATCGAGAATGGGTGGGAAGAGACATTCAATGAAGGATGGGTCAACGGGGTTGGAAGTAGTGAAAATGATAGAAGATGAGTGGCAAAGGCACTGGCAATGTCTACAGGATTTTGAAGGAGAGATCGGACACAATCAATCTTCCTTCTATTGGTTATTCCGAACAATAGCATACAACATCCTTGAGCTGCAAATGTCTGGATTTTTGAAACCAGAATAATTCCTCAGCCTCAAAAATCCACTTTAAGGTTGTGGGAGATAGACTCATGGGTGGCAGGGGAAGGGGATGGATGGTCTTCAGCAGCAAGGTGTGATAAACCAAGGACTCCTTTAATAGATAGATAATACCAAAGGTGGTAATGTTCCATTTCGAAAGGCTCCTGCTGAAACTGGCCAGCTTAGAAGCAAGGTTAGTGTCAGAGATCAGGTTCCATTTGTTGTGACAGAAGGAGTAGAACTCAGGGTGGGAAGACCAGGCGTTCTGAAAGTGGAAAAGTTTCCTAATCTTAGGAATAGGAACAGAATTGGAAAGAAAAGAGAGGGCAACTTCGATAGAGAGGTTGCCGGAAACAAGGAAAGCCAAGTTGGGGAGGCAAAGACTTTGTCTAGTGCTTCTTTGATTAACTTGGGTGATTTTCGTTCATTAGTTCAGGCAAATGATTCCCTACAATCCTGATTTCTTCCAGGTTGAAAGACGAGAGAGCGTTTTCAAGAAGAGAAGAGGGGGATGGTTTGAAGGTTTCAGAATATCATCAAAATCCCCAACGCGCAAAAAGGGGAGGGAAACAAGAAAGAGGGAGAGGTCATTCCAACAAGCAGTTTGAGGATTAGGTTGAGGGGGGCGTAGATGCAGATAAGAACCCAGTTAGCAGCCCTAGAATGCACCTCAATGGCAATAAAGAAAGGCCCAGCAAGGAGAGTAGAAAATGAGATGAGTGATGAGTCAAGGAGCCAAATTCCTTCCTCAGTATCTTAAGTCTACTGTCAGTGTATCACCCTTTTTTAATTTGTGAAGCAAACTTTGATTCCTCATCTAGGGTTGCTGGATGGGCTTCAGTTATACTTTATAATATCAATTTCATTTTGCTACTAAGGATTCTAGATTTCAAGATCCACCAAGGAGTCAGAAGCTAATGGAGTATTCCAAGGATTGCAGAGTGTAAAGGAGAATGGGTTTGAAACAATAGAAGTATAGACTGGCTATCTGTAAATGGTTTGAGTGGCTTATGCAGTGGCCATGCTAAGCCTACTTTGGCTCATCGAACTCTCTTACACAAATAACCCATTTACTTGTACAAAAGCTATGCTCAGAACAATGATCACTAACAGCTTAATCCAAAAAACATAATAATACATTTAAACACTAGCGGGAGCCAGAAATAAACTAAGACCCCCTCCCCCTCCCTTCCCCCTGTACATGGTAACTCGGGGCTAAAAGGTAACAAAGAGAAAAATAGGAATGAGACCCCTGTACATGAACCTCTTTGTCACCCTCTGTCCGATGCTTTTATCAATAGTAATGTACAAGGAAGAACAAGAAGATTCCAAAAACAATAACCCACATTGCCTCCCTCCAACACCGGTGAAACCCACATCAGGACACTCCTTCCAACAAAGCATTCCGACGGGAAGTAACCAGCCTCCATCTGTACATAACCCAATACCCAATCAGCTCAACATGTTCCATGAAACAGAACAGAAGAATCCCACCATATTTCTTATGTCTGATTCACTGTATGACATATGGATGTGCTAATGTAAAATTAGAAGAATCTGGGTCATGGAATTAGCTCTTTACCTGTACATTGCTGTTACATGGGCATGCAGGGCAAAAGCCCAACCAGACCAACCCACTACACTGAGGACTGCTCAACCACTGCAGTTATTCATCCTGATCCAGAATCAGTATGCCTGGCATGCAGACCACCCTCCCCAGCAGGCAGATTCTGCTGTTGAGATTGCTGCAGTTGAGGTAGCTGCTGCCGTTGGGGTGGCTCCAGCTGGTGTTGTTGGGATGGTGGGTTTGATTGTGGGGGTTGGGCTGGGGGTTGTGGTGGTGGTGGTGGTGATGGTGCAGGGTGTGCTGGTGGCTGCTGCTGCATCGGTTGTGTTTGTTGTGGGGGAGCTAGCGCCGGTGCTGGAGGTGTTAGTGGTGGCGGAGATGGTTGTGACTGTTGTTGTGGTGGCTGCTGCCACTGTGTCCCAACATTGTGTCCATGAATGGACATGTTGCCTGAGAATTGCCTCTGGGATCGGCGAGGAGAGGAAATGGACTCGGTTCCTATAGTATTCGGCAGAGGTGAGTTTCCAACAGCAGCCAAGTTAGTGGCTGCATTTGGCGAACCGGCATCATATAATGGTTCTGGTGCCTTCCACTGTGGAGTGCTTGCAGAGGAAACAACAGGTACAACATTGCTCAATTCAGTAGAGGACTGGGGCATTGCTGTGGTGGTAGCCATCTGAAATGCATTGTTCCCAGTATGCTGGGTAACTTGAATATGCTCAACTGGAGACTGCAGAGGGGGATCAGAGCTCATTTGCCGACTCTGTTGAAGCATTCGTTGGATGGCATGTGGTGGCTGACCTCCCTGTCTTTGCTGTGGCTGCGAATGCTGCTGCTGATGTGAAGAAGCCATAGACAGTGAAGAAACTGGTTGTTGGGATGGTAATATATGACCAGGGGAAACTGATGGGACCTGTCCTTGATTGCAATTATCCGGATGAGAAGGCATCTGTGACAGCTGCTTCGATGAAGGGGGTGGTGGACGAGGAAACATCTTTTGCTGTGGCTGGCACTGATTTGAAGATTGGGGTATCAACTGTTTACCAGGTTGAATGGAATTGGAACCTACACCAGGATATAAACCCTGTCCTTGCATCAGATGCATGACCTTCTCACCCTTCTCAGCAACTTGATTTCCTGTAGTCGTAGGAAACCCATTCACATGGGAGGGATCAATAGCAAGGTTCTGATGAATCATCATATTTCCTCTACCCAATCCCTTCATAAGTTTAGCTTGCTGTTGCGATTGTGCCTGTTGCCGTTGTTGAGGAGGATGCCTGCCAGGCTGTTGAAGTTGTTGCTGTTGTTGCTGCTGCTGCTGCCGCTGCCGCTGCTTCATCATCTGATTTGGGAGGCTGACACCACCAGCTTGAGTGTTCCGACCATGCCCATGAGGTTGTAGGTGATGTTTCTGTTGGGATTGCGAAGAGATGGGATTCATTGGAGAAGACGGTGTCAAGGGATGCTCGGAATTCGGAGGGGGCATTGATACTGGCTGAGAGGATACCTGTTTCTGAATCTGAGAACTATTTTGCATGGAAGATGATATGGGATGTTGAGACTGTGATTGGGGATGCGGCATCAAAGGATTGGAGGCAGAAAACTGGTGTTGTTGCTGCTGCTGATGCAAGTACCGTTGCTGAAGCTGCCTCTCTTTAGCAAGGCGAAGAATATAGGCTTGCTGTTGTGGGTTTGTAGCATGGCTGTTTCCTTGGAGGCGAGGGTGGTGCAACACATGTGGTTGTTGTGGGGGCATCTGATGTTGCTGATGTTGGACTGGAAATGTCTGAACTGATGGAGGGATTGTCTGATTGGAGAATGCAGTACTCAGCCCATTGTAAGGGGGCACCCCTTGGCTGCTCCCTTGCGTGACCTGCATCTGAAGTTCTTGCATCATCATCTGCCTCTGATCCTCTGGATTCTGACCAGGCTAAAACAGAAAAGAAATGCCATAATCAGGGAGAATTGTTGTTGTATCAAAATTCTGAAATCAGATGAACAATTAATAGACTAGTTCAGGGAGAAAAAGACAGAAGCTCTGAACAGAACCACAACAAAAATAAGCATTGTGTCACCATTTACAGTGACAATAATAAACAGTATAACGTTGCCACGCAAACTCAGTACTGCAGATGCCATCAACACAGCTCCACTTTTCATTTATCTTGATGATTTCATATGTTCAAATACAATCATTTTTTATTTATTTTTTTTAAACATTTGGCAAAACTGTGGCAGTACGGACATGTTGCCGATCATTTCAGTTTATTTTGGTAAGTGGCTGAAGATGTGGCAACTTCCAATTGTATGAATAAGTAGGGCCCCTTATGGATTAGCCACATGTCAAATTCGTGGTCCTATTCAATCATATGACCAAATTGTATTCAATTATTTGTGTATTTTGCATATCCTGTACTTTTGGGTCCTTGTTTTGAGTTTTTAACCATATTTTGAACTGGTTTTATCCATGTCGTAAATCTACTGAACTGAAATTTTATAGGTAGAAAGGGGCTGGTGGTAATATTTGCACCAAATTTGAAAGTCAGGTGAATTTACACGTGAAAGATATTTAGTCTTCTGGATTTTTATATCACTACCTTTTTTTCTGAGAAGTGCATAAGGTCACTGACATGTAGGAAAGGGTGAACTTCTAGAGATATCTAATGATAAAAAATGCAACTTAACAATCAACATGTATAATGGTCCTCTCAGGCCTTTGAGTTTGGGTTATCAGACGACAGGCATCAACCAACATTGACAATTTTCAAATAGATTTCATGATTTAGACAAAATGTCCAACAAATTCCTCCCCACCATCCACCTTTTATTACTTACAGTTTTTTTTTTTTTTCCAATTTTTTCTTATTTCTATTTTCCTTTTTAATAACTCTTCATTTCTTCCTACCCCACAAAAATTCATATAATATATCCTTCATATCACCCTCACCACCTTTCAAACCAGAGAAAAAAAAAATTCCAAAACTATTGGGAATTGTCAAAATTTGAACATTTTGTCTTACTGTATTGAATGGGTCAGGAGTTTAGTGGCATCCACAAAACTCTTAAACCAAAAAAGTAATTATCTAACAGAAAACAGAACAATTACTGTAGTCCAGCAGAATTTAAACATACTCACTCGCATCAAATGCAAAGCATCACAGGGTCCAAGCATAGAGCTTCCCTGTGCAGAAACAGCTCCAGTGTGCATATTTACAGGGCTTGGCATCCCCACCCCACTTGAGGTGAGCATACTTCCGGAGTTCAGCATAGCTGCTGAACCTATTCCTTGAAATCCTGGTCGAGGCATTGGCATACCTCTATTCATTCCACACATTATACCCATACCATTTCCACCAGGTAGCATGCGAACACCACGATCTGTGCCTGGCATAGCCCCAGGAACGCTCATGCCAGGCTGCTGGACGTTTCTACCAGATAGCATTTGATGAATTCTTTGTTGTTCATCAACTGGTAGAGATGCTGGTCTTGGAGCACCATATCTTTGACCATCCCCAATAAATAACAGCCAATTAATACCAGTATAAGAATTTAGAATTGAAAAAAGAGAAACAAAAAATCACAAACACAAGGTACCTCGTAGGAGCACTCAGGCCAGAAGATGGTGATGGCAGGCTGTTGCCAAGAGTCATACCAGAAGACCCTTGCAGCATGGTATTTGCTCCAGAAGTTGGGAGAACTGATGCAACAGAACCCTGATTTGTAATCGCTAAACCACTATTATGACACCCTTGGTATCCAAGGGAATGAACATCTTGGCCAGATGTTGTGGCATCACAAAGATCAAGAGGCCTTCATCAAATTCAATGGAATCAATTAAAAATCATATTATTATGAGAAATAAGTACACATGAAGCAATATAAAGTGCATCAAGTGCCCAAAACCGTGAATGATGAAAACACGAATGAATATGTGGAGCAAAAAGTCAAATTCTTAGAAATTTTGGCAACTCAAATGCACGCCACCAAACTTACGTTAGAGTTCCTCCATTCAAGTTATTAGGGCAGACTTGCGAAAGGGCAATAATATGAGAATTATGGACTGGTGCTATTTGCTTCAGTTCCTGATTATCATTCTTCAAAAGGAAAAAAGCAATAAAAATAATCAATCACTCAAAAACTTGTTTAAGGGATGTAAATGGAGGCAACATCAAATAACTCAAAAGCCACCTTAGTACAATTGCTCGCAGATCCAAAAACTATTGATTTTACACTTTTACAATGTTTTTAAACAAGTTCTGATGCAAATAATTAGATAGCAAACCACTTAAATCCATGTTGCCAAAAAACCATAGAAACAGGAATTCTCAATCTGAGAACATGAGGAACACCGAAAAAATTGGCAGTTCGGGAGTGGCAACATAGGGCCACTAACAGTGAGCCAATTAATCATGCAGACTATATATTTAATGCCTTAAAACCCACAAATATACAAACGCCTTGTTCCATCATAGAACATAGCATGGAAAGAATCAACTAGCCTGAGAATCTCAGAGTTAGGAACACAGATTCATTATGCAGATTAGCTATCAAGGATAAAATATGTTAATTTATCATGCAGATGAACATATAATCTCGAAATTAGATAATAAATGGCCAAGAAACCACAAATATTGAATATATATTGAAGATTAGAAGCTTGAATTATAATCCAACGAATCTACAGCTGTTACCTAGACACCTGGGAAAGATAGTAAAATAGAAAAGAGAATGCTGGAGAACTACAATGATTAATGGAATTGAAAGTTTGGCAATGAAGAAACAACATATAAATAAAATTAAAGTAACTAAGATGAGGTTATTGAGATGAGTTATAAAACTAGAAAATATAAAATTCGGAATGAGCACATTAGAGGTAATTTAGGAGTAGCTCCAATACATGATAAGAAAGAGTCATTCGAGGTGGCAATGTGGCATGAAGCCATGAAGATGTGCAAAGAACATCCTTGAATGAACTCATAAAGAGGATTGGAGATTCCAAATGGAGGAGCTAAAAGAGCAAGGAGTAGACCTGAAATGGCCTTGAGAGAAACTCTGAGAGACGGCATTCATGGGTTAGGGTATATAGTTGAATGGTGAAAACAGGATCAGGGTAGCCACCCCAAATTTTGCTGGGATGAGGCTTAGTTGAGTTGATTTCAGACACACTACCAATAGCTTAGGTACATATGCACAGAAAATATTCTGATATATTAGGAGACACTCATAATTATTTATACAACAACAAAAAACTTAGCCTTATCTCCAACTTAATGGGGTCGGCTACATGGATCCGTACGAAACAAAGTAGGGAAAACTGAGGTCCAAACATATTAGTATTATAATTATTTATATGGAATAAAAATATTTTTAAAAAACATTTAAAACCAAAAATTCATATGTCCAAATCATCCTTCTTTTTTTCGCTTTTGGTAAGTGGGTTCATGTTGCCAATGCTAGTGCCTTGTGTATCTATGCAAGGTTTTGACTTCGTATCCATATATATGTAATATATAGAAACTATGGAAACTGGAAAGTACCAAAAAGTGGGAACTAGCCAAAATAGAAGTTAAAAACATGCCAATTTTATATGGAGTTGGGCATCTAACGATCAAGAACTACAAAAATGGACTATTAAATGCCAAACAAGACCTTTTATATAAACTCTTCGAAAGTAATCCAATTAAAAATAAAAGAGGCTGACTTGCGTATGCAAATTTTCATCCTAGAATTTTAACTCGGTAAAAAAAAATCAATCAATATAAAAACATAGTATGATATTATGCTTCAAGATGCAGTTGTGAACCAAACCTGGCTCCTACGAGAATGCATTTGCTGACCAAGCAAAATGATTTTCTCAAAATGAGACTTAAGAGTATCCTCTTCCATAGGACCCTGCAAACGTTGAAACAATTGTCTGGCACTGCCCTGATTATGAATGCAGCACCACCAACAGATAGGATCAGTTAATTTTTCAAGCTGCAGTTATGTAGTTATAAAGTTACTCCATAACCAACATACAAAGAAAAAGGAAGCAGAGTACAAGTTAGAAAACAGAAAGCATGCCTTTGGAATGCCAGGTAAAGTAGATGGATAAGGTTGTGATGACCCTGAATCTTCAGCACTATCAGCTCCATCACCACCATTCCTATCCATTAAAATTTTGTGACGCTCTTTGCACTCCTTTGGTTTCCGAAAGATGCACTGGAAACATTGGACGGGTAGATAAAATTCAGCATCTTTAATCCCCAAGTACAAAAGCAATGAATATATATGCCATAAACCATAGAATGAGGACGACAGAAAGCAACCAAAGGGCTAGTGAAAGAACTTAATACAGCACCGAAAGCAAGGATAAGTCGTGAGTGAGGAAGATTATGAATTTAGTTTTACCTTGAACTGTAGTGTACTGTTGATAGCGTCACTTACAAGCTCCCAGTTTGGACCCATATCATGTACAAGGACAACAAGTGCCTGCATTAAAAAAAAAAAATCAGAAAGAATTTAAGAGATTCATTCCTGGTTTTTAAAACCCCTCGATTCTAAATATCATTGAAAGGATCCATATCACCTGATCTTCAAATAGTGACCATGGACTCCCTGACCCTGACTGCCCAGCAGGAACCTGCAACAATCATGGGGGGAGATCAAACATTTAATGCCAAAAGATCATGCGAATGAAGAATTGAAGATACACTAGCAAAGAAACCAGTGTCAAAGTAAATAGAGATCACATGGAGCTGTCAACAGGCTGTCAACATAAAACAAACCTTCAGCACCTTGGCTTTCCTTCCCCGATCCCGGCCAGCAATCATTTTCATTAGCTTATTTGGATTGGACATATTACTCATTTGGGAAGCCACTGGAGAAGGAATTGACCCAGTCACTGGTGCAAAGTTCTCAGGAGAGGTATCTGCTAATTGCTTCATGATCTTAGGCCTTTTCGCGACATGTTGGCCAAAAAGACCTTCACAGAAGCCATTCATAATTCAAGTAAATGTAAGAAGTACAATTTATGCATTTATTAAGCTTCCTGCTTAAGAGCATGGTGCAAAATGAGAAAGAGCATTACCATTGTTTCCATTAGATTCAAAATGATGACCCTCCATTCTTTTTTTGGAATGGTCCCTCTGCAATTAAAAGGGCACACTATGAATATCTGAAGATATTGCATTACCATATGCACAAACAGACATTAAAAGGTGGGCCTTGGCACAACGGTAAGGTTGCTCCATTGCGACCTAGTGTCAGCAGGTGCAGGTTCACGTCAGGTAACAATCTCTCAATAAAGCAGTGGTAAGACTGGTACATAATAACCCTCCCCAAACCCCGCATTGGCGGGAGCCTCGTGCAGAGTCTATACCTCATCAGCATAATTTCATTTTATCATCACTTTAAACTCCACATATGTTAATTGTGTGCTTGCTACCAAAGAAAAAATGGGTATGAATACAACTTACTAAATCTTACTGGATGCATATTCAATGCGGATCCAGGGTTCGAAAACCCGGTTCGGATTGCTATTGGGCCCCACCCAAACACCAACCAAACTAAGTATTGTAAACAATGGCAACATCTGTAAATTCTTTATCAATCTAGCACTTAATATGGTAAGTAACAAGTGGTGGCAGAACTATAATTAATGGGGGGAAAAAAAAACTAACAATACGAACAACTAGAAGAAGGAATAATTCGCATGATAGAGGAAAGGGCATAGTTGGAACTAAGGATAAAGTAAGGACATGAGGGATTAAAGAACTAAGTAGACGGCAATATGGGAAACAAGGTTTAAAATAAAATAAACCCAAAATGTGGAGAGTAGTAGTCATCCCTTACATCCAGCCGAGACCTATGACAGAAGAACAGAGCTCGAGTTGAGTGTTTGAACTCCTTCAGGAGGGATCCAACAGAGCTGAAAAATTAGGGGTTTAATCCTAACCTATGTTCATCCCGAAAGAAGCCAGTTGCAAGTCCAACTCCCAAATACAGAAGTAAAATAAATATTCCGAATCTTATTCTAGCAGTAGAACTGAATTCAGCAATTGTTAGAGGATGGGTTCATGCAGCAGGATTGATTTCAGGGCCCAACAAACTACGGCTAGAATTTCCCTGTGTTGGATACACCCCCACTGGAAGTTGTAAAGAGAAAGAAGAACAAATGAAGGGGATTGAGCAAATCTCTCCCAACTCTAATGCTTCGGTAGCAGCAGGGAAGGAACAGAGAAAGAGAATCGCACCAAGAGGGGAAGGGAAAAAGATTAAAAGAAAGGGGGGGGGGGTTAAAAGTTCACGGCAGGAAGCCTTCGCAACACACGAAATCCAATCTTCTTTAATATTTCTCGTTCAATATTCAAGTCTCAAATCTGATTTCTCCATCATATAGCAGCAAATGTAAGAAGAAACACCCTTACATAAAAATGGAAACCTAATTAAAATAAGAAACTACTCTAAAACAAGGAAATTAAAATATGGAAACTATCCCCTACACGATATGCCCAACCTTCTAAAACAAAGAAAATAAAATAAAACTTACATAGAAACAGGTCTCCTATGTAGCCTACCAACCCCAGCCAGACCAGAAAACCGATTCAGGAATGGTTCTTGTCTTAGGCTACCGAAGGGGGTCGTTTTGGTCCAGCCAAGCCAATTGCATCAGCTCGCCTCCTCTAAAAAGAAATCAACTTCGTCGAGTTTGGATGAGGTCAAAGAATGACGTTTGAGTCAACGCGCCAGAGGAGGAATGTACCAGCCATCCGCTTGAGTTTGAGAGATGGAAGATCTTTTGCCGAAAGAAATTCCATCTAAAGTCCACCACGCTAAAAGGAATATGTATTCTCATAATCAAAGTACTTGACTTTCTTGTCATACAACCATGGGCGTTCGAGAAGAATGTGGCAGACTTTCAAAGGGAGGACATCACACTTCACCTAATCAATCAATCCACTAATGGAATATGTAAGCCAACACCTTTCATTAATCTTGAGATTTGTATTATTTGCCCCACGCAACCTTGTAGGGATTCGGATGAGGTTCCGTCTTCAGACCTAACTTGCGAACAACATCTTCAGAACGATGTTGGTGCAACTGCCGGCAAGGATTAGAGTATCGGTATCAGTTTCTGTATCGGTCGGTTAAATTTAATATACGCATAGGAGGGCATCGTATCGTATCGAAGATACACTAAGATATGCTAAAGAACAAGAATTAAAATATTGGTATTAGTCATCGTATCGATCGGCTTAATTTAAGATAACTATTGGAAGGTATCATATCGGCATCAAAGATACTTTAAACCATGCGGCTGCCGGGATCAACCACCATAGTACACAAGTTGTCATTGCATCGCACCCTAGTCTGAAAGATATTGTTATGAAGCCAATCTTCCTCATCGAGAACCTTCTATGTAGTTAAGAAATGGCAAATAATATAGCATTGCTGACGCTCTCCGTCACTATCACCGCCACTGACCACTGTAGGCTCACTCTCACACTCAACCTCCAGATTTACTGTCCATGTCTTTCGTTTCTCTTCCGATTCAAATGGTATGAAATTTATCCTTGTCAATGTAAGCTACCAACTGGTTAGTGCACTGAATAGGCATATGTTCGTACCCGTTGCACTCGAAGTACTGAATAGCTACCGTCAGTATCACCGAATTCATGTCATATCCACACCGAGGTGGGGAGTAAGGTCTGTCTAAACCTCGCCGAGGTGGGAGTAAAGACGAACCGGTTGTGTAAAGCCTATGGTTTACTAATCGAAATCAATTTCTCTTGAGAAGAAGACTATTGTAGATGGGAGCTATCCCCTCTAGAATGTGTCAGTAAAAGTCCCCCAAGTGTAAGGCATCTTCAGACTTTCCTCAACTTGAATTGCTTCCTATATAGTAGACAATCTGTTGGTAGCAAGTGCGGCATTGATATGTGAATCTTTGCTACATTGCATTTCGCATCTTAGCCCATGTAGTAACCTGCCCAAGACCTTGAGTCATGTTCTACTGCTGGTGTTTAATCCACCAAATTCAAGCCGTGCCTTTTAACTTACCCTCTGCAAATATCAATTTCCTGACCTCAATCAAATTGTACAATCTGAAGAAATTTTCCAAACTGTGAACCCAGTCAATGTATTCTTTTGGGTTATGGTCCCCATAAAAATCAAGGGCATCCAACCTCACTACTTTGTCCACTCAGTCTTCATATCGTCTAGCCCTATATGGTAGTGGTGGTTAGGGGTGTAAGTTTGGCCCTAACGGCCCAAACCCCCCCTAAGCTCGAATAGGGCTTGGGCTAAGATTTTTGACCCTGAAGACGGGTTAGGGTTGAAAAACATGGACCCTAGGTCAGGGTTGGGCCAGGCCTGGGTTGAGGCTAAAGCCCAGCACGACTTGGCCTGGCCTAACCCGGCCTTGATTTTAACCTTGATTTATATAATATAATTTAGCATTATCATCCTATCCTTTTATTCAAAATAATGAAATTTGGGTCATTGATTCTTATGGTCAAGTGTCCTGAACATCCATTATTGTGTTGCACTTCATAATATTAGTTGTGTATTGATCATTTGATCTATTGGTGCTTCTTTTTTTTTATTTCTTTTTTAATTCATAGGACACAAATGGAAAAAACAAGGTCAATCAAGGTTAGCCCGACCCTGGCACAAATCAGGGCCAACCTGGCCCAACCCAACCCAATCAGAGTCAGTTAGGGTCGGGTTGGGTTGGCATGAGCCTAGTAGGGTTGGGCTTGGGTTGAGTTTTAAGGACCTAAGTTCGGCTAGGGTTTTAAGAAATCCGGCCCAACCAGCGCTGTTTACCCCTAGTGGTGGTGTTGGTAGAGGGTAACATGTGGAGGTGGTGGTGGAGTGGTTGTGAGTGATGGTGGGGTGACGTGTAGCAAATCATGTGGGACAAAGTTGGAAGAATCCCCAGATAGGATGGGACTCTTTCCTTTCTCAGCAGTTATCATGTCAATGGACGCTTGCAAAGATGCATCATACTATGTAGAGAATTGACATTGTTATTAAGCGTGTTGACACTGACTCTAAAGTGGTCACTCGTTCAGTGAGATTGGCAATAGTTGTATCACTATCATCTTTATTGAAACTATTGGCTATAGTTGTATCACAATCATCTTTATTGAAACTAATCCGTTGAAGAGAACATTATTTGATGCAACATTGGTCCACTGGTTAGGCTCTAAAATAGATCCATAGTTAGGCCATATTTGAGGCTATTAGGCAAGTTCAAGTCCTTATTCTGCCCAACATAACAGGATATTAGGCAGCAGCTTGTGAGATAATTTCTATATCTCAAGTAGGCCCCATTGTCAATGCATGGAGAAGAATGTGGAGGGATCTGACAGCTTCTGATCTTTGGAATAATTTTTGTTCCTTGCGTAAGGGGGTTTTTAGCTAAAATTAATTTCCAATTTTCATTAGATTTGTTTCATGTAATAGGTAGTTTCTAAGTTTAGAACTCTTTAGTTTGTTAGTTAAGTAGATTGGGATGGGATTGACTTCCTAATTAGTGTCTAAAGTAGGACAAAGGGAGCTGTCTTTCCACGCAAGAAAGAATCCCCATTGATGTAATCAATTATTATAAATAAAGAGCAACTGCTGGATTTCAGCAGCCAACAATTTGAAAAAAGGAAAGGACTTGGTCGATTGATCATAAGCTGTGAGATGCAGTCGAGTGGAGAGATTCCTGCGAGGTGAAAGGTGCTTCCCTTCCCTATCCTTTATTCTTCTTCCTTTCTTCTCTGCTTTTCTTTTACTTCCAATTTCTATTTCATAACCTGCAACGGTGCCTATGGAAGGATCTACAAAGACCTCCTGAATACCTTTTTGAAGAGCTGTTGGAGTTCCTTAATCTGATCCATCGATATCCCTAAGAAATTGGTGGTGGGAGCAAGGTTTAAAGTATAGGTATCCTGTATCATATCGATACCCGCCGATATAGATACCGATACCATACGGCCGATATGATAGGATACGGATCAATACTTTAAACCTTGCACATAGTAACCCTTTTAAAGATACTGATAAGTTTATCAATATTATACATATCGATATCCACCGATATGATACGATACAGACCAATACTTTAAACCCTAGGTGGAAGATCAAGAGACAAGAGATATCTTGCAGCATTGCTGATTGGATTCCCTGTTTCATTCAACCACTCCAGTCCAAGCCGGCAAGGTTTTATTTACAAACAATCGACTATAAAGAATGGTGGTTGGTTGGGGGCTAATCTTATCACTTAAAGAGTCCCTCTTGGGATCAATTGGCGAAGTTGTAATTTTTTGCCAAAACTAGAAATCCTGGGAAGATTTTTAAGTGAAATAAATTGTTTATTTTCGTGGACTTCTCAACAGATTATGTTCTGGGTCAAGCTACTTTATCGAGATATGTGTTTCCCTTGATATATATCTCCTTATTTATTGGACAGGGTCAACCAATAAGATTAGATCAGATCAAGACAAGGCCTGACTGAATTTGATTAGTTTATCCCTACAGTAGTTCAGTTTTGGGGCTCTTTCTTTGCTGAACTGTGGCCTAATTTTTAGGGGATCTAATCATCAGTTTGGGGGAGATATTTTAGGGCAATAAAGCACTGCACCACCCTAGCCTTCAACCAAGGTTCTTGTGCAAATTTGGGCCTCTGATCTGGTGCTACACCGAATCATCTAATTCTGAAATTTTATTTACCAGATTCTCAATATTTAATCTCTGTTGCAAACATAGTTGTCACAGCACCAAGGCAATCGATGTGGAAGAAATTCAAGGCGACATCAGCAAGGCAACCAAGAAACCACTCCAAGCTGACCTTGACAACACTGGTTGCAAATCTAGCCACTGGATCTTCATTATATTTGGGGCTTTATTGTGATCCTACAATGGTTAGGGGTGTACCATACCTAGCCGTACATTACTATTACTCACCAGGGCTGTAGGAATTTGCTCTGATACCAAGGTGATGCAGATCATCCAAGGCTCGAAAACCTGGTTTGAATCGCTAATTGGGCCCCACCACCCAAACACTAACCAAACTAAGTATTGTAAACACTGGCAAAAACTGTAAATTCTTTAACAATCTAGCACTTGATATAGTAACAAGTGGTGGCAGAACCGTAATTCATGGGAAAAACTAACCATAAGAACAAGAAGTAGAAGGAATAATTCATATGATAGAGGAAAGGGTATAGTTGGAACCAAGGACAAAGTAAGGACATGAGTAAAGAACTAAGTAGATGGTAGTATGGGAAACAAGGCTTAAAATAAAATAAACCCAAACCTTGGAGAGTAGTGGTCATCCCTTACCTCCAGCCGAGACCTACGATGGAAAAACAGAGCTCGAGTTGAGTGTTTGAACTCCTTCGAGAGGAATCCAACAAAGCTGAAAAATTAGGGGTTTGATCCTAACCTATGTTCATCCTGAAAGCAGCCAGTTGCAAGTCCATCTCCCAAATACAGAAGTAAAATAAATATTCTGAAACTAGGTCTGGCAGTAGAACTAAATTCAGCAATGGTTAGAGGATGGGTTCAAGCAGCAGGATTGATTTCAAGGCCCAATAAACTAAGACTAGAATCACCTATGTCGGATACACCCTTGCTGGAAGTTGTAAAGAGAAAGAAGGAATGAAGGGGATTGAGCAAATCTCTCCCAGCTCTAACACTTCGGTACCAGCAGGGAAGAACAGAGAAAGAGAATGGCACCAAGAGGGAAAGGGAAGAAGAAGAAGGGGGGTAAAAGTTCACGGCAGCAAGCCTTTGCAACACACGAAATCCAATCTTCTTCAATTCTTCTCATTCAATATTCAAGTCTCAAATCCGATTTCTCCATTGCATGGTAGCAAATATAAAGAAGAAACATGCTTACATAAAAATGGAAACCCAATTAAAATAAGAAACTACTCTAAAACAATGAAAACAAAATATGGAAACTATCCCCTATGTAATCTACCTCCAAAACAAAAGAAAAAAAAAAGTGTCCCAGTGCATGAGGCCCTCGCTACTATGGGATCTGGGAGGGGCATATGTACACAACCTTACCCCTTGCTTTGCAAGAGAGGTTGTTTTCAAGTTTCGAACCCGCAACCAAAAGGTTAAAAATAGCGCAACTTAGCCATTGCGCCAAGACTCGCCCACTACCCGACCTTCTAAAATAAAGAGAATAAAATAAAAATTACATGGAAATAAATCTTCCATGTAGCCTACGGACCCTTGCCATACCAGAAAACTGGTTTAGGAAAGGTTCTTGGCTTAGGCCTCCAAAGGGGGACATTTTGGTCCAGCCAGGCCAAGGCAACTGCATCAATATTTCAACTCAAAATCATTTTCATGTTCTACACCCCAGGCAACATATAACCAAATCATGCTTTGGCAATTTATTAACACTTTAACTTCCATAAGTTTTAATGAGGAAGTCCAAGCTCAGCAGTTAGAAGGCACTGTGAGAAAAGCAGTGTCCCCAAATTAGACAAGTGATAAAGCCTTAACCAAAAAAACTAAAAGTAAAACACATTAAATAAGAGGAAGTCTAAAAACAATCAAGGAATACACAATGGAACTCACAGTGCAACACAAGTATTAGAAGCTAGGGTTGAGTCATATTTCATTTGGGTTTTTTATCGAGTCACACAGCTAGGGTAGAGTTGTGAATAAACTCATTAGTTTATTCACAAGGTTCTTAAACAACAAGGCAGACTAGGAATTCTAGTTTCATTTCAAAACTTGAGATTTCTAAAAGTATGAGGAGTAATTCTGTGATAGGGTTACTTAAGATGGCTGGGTAACTACTATGCTCTCACAAGCCACACAAGCTATGTTTGATCATATTTTATTTGGGTATTTAATGCAAATCACATGGTTAGGGGAGAGTTAGTATTCAGTCATCATGATGCGGAACCCGGGTCACAAAACCCTACTTGGGTTCACCATGGGCCCACTCAAGCATTAAGCAACTCAATAACAGGGACGATGTCGAACTTGTAAATAATCAGATTTCTCAAGGGGTTACTAGGGAAGTTATAGCTGATTTGGCATTATTTCAATTCAATTTCAGATTGATTTCAGGAAATAGTCAACAAATAGATTTTTGGTCAAGAAATTGAAATTGTTTTGTTTGCATCAATCTGACATATTGCAAGAATCAGAAATCCATTTGGTGGTTCAATTTCTGAGAATATATTCTCTATATTTCTTTGGGAGAGGGTGGTGCTGCTGGTGGCGGAGGCAGAGGCAGAGGGGTGGGGCTATGGTGGTGGTGGTGGCGGCGGCGGCGGCGAAATAGAGCGATTTTGCTTTCATTTCTTTCTAAACATGTCAAATGACATATATATACTCTGTTATTAATACATGCTCATTAAAGTGGGGCACACAAAAGACTTGAAATTGATTTCAATTTCAATATTCAAACAGGTCCTCAGCTATTACAGTATTTCAGATGATATTGATTTTAATTTCTCATAAATAAGGTTAAAAAATCATACCAAACCATAATGTCAATTTATGACCCTATGAAATTGAAATCGAAATCATACCAAAAAAACCCTTAAAGAGGAAAGGATATGAAAAGGGTTTCAATTTATTGAGAATGGGTGGTAAAAGCCAGGGGGGGCTATGGATAGAGGGCCTCAATAACCATGATAAGGAGAGGTTATCTTCTACCTCTTGACAAAGGAAGAGGCAGAAGACAGGTATCAGTTCTCTTGGGAGAACCCCCTCATTTTAAGGTATTATAGTCCGAAAATCTGGATGTAGGAACCATACCCCCAGGCCTATCGAATGCCCAAGTGATCAGTTGGAAGAAATCAGCGGAAGAGGAACTGAAGAGATCTGAAATCAGGCGTGGTGGTAGGGTACGAACCAGTTCAGAATCTTGCTATGGAACTCACAGCAGGGGACTTATATGGATGTAAGATTATGGGGTTTAAGTCGTCTAGGGTATGGGCCCTCAGACCCACAATATCAAAGAGAAAGAAGAGGAGGTGAGGCCGTGAGGGAAATTTGAACCAATCTATGGGGCTGCTAGTAGTGCAGGACAGAATAACCAGAATGCTTAGGAAAGAATAGTCACTAGAAGAGGGGAGGGAGATCGCACAAGCACCGCCACACAGGCACTCACAGCTATTCAATTCATTCTCAAATTCATCCAATGATAAAAACGAAATTGAAAGTTTCCTAATTGTAGTCTAATGCTGAAATAAAAGTAAAATCTTACTACAACAACAACACAACACAACTTAGCCTTATCCCAACTGAATGGAGTCGGCTACATGGATCAAAGGGCTAAATATATATATATATATATATATATATAAATTTTGGACATCCCACTCACGAATCGGCCACCCGGATCACAGCCCTCCAAGTAGCTCTGTTCGATACCATACTTGGGTGAAGACTTAACTTTTGCATATCTCTTCTTACTAACTCATCTATGGTCGTTTTTGGCCTACCCCTAGCCCTTTTATCTCCATCCATCTGCATCCGGTCACTCCTCCGTCCAGGGCATCCAAAGGCCTCCTTTGAACATGCTCAAACTATCGTAACCGACATTCTCTGAGCTTATCTTGAAATTGTGCAATTCCTAAATTGGTTCTAATCCGGTCATATTTTATTCTATCCCTTAGGGTTTTGCCGCACATCCATCTCAACATCCTCATCTCCACCACATTCAACTTATCTACGTTACGGTTCTCGACTGCCCAACATTCAGCAACATACATCATAGCCGGTCTTATGACAGTCCTGTAGAATTTTTCCTTAAGCTTTAGAGGAATCCGTCGATCACATAACACTCCAGATGCTCGTCTCCATTTCATCCATCCTACTTTAATTCTGTGGGAAACATCATCATCAATCTCACCTTCCCTGTTTAAGGTAGAGCCCAGATATCTGAAGCAGTCACTTTGCGGGATCTCTCTCCCCTAAATTTTCACTCCCTCGCCATCAATCCTCAATCAACTAAAGTTACACATCATATATTCCGTCTTCGTTCTACTTATCTTAAGACCTCTCGATTCCAAAGTGTATCTCCATAGTTCCAACTTATTGTTAATTTCTGCCACCGTTTTACCGACCAGAACAATATCATCTACAAAAAGCATACACCACGGGATCTCTCCTTGAATATCCCTGATTAAATCATCCATAATTAGAGTAAATAGGTAGGGGCTCAATGCGGATCCTTGATGTAACCCGATAGTAATTGAGAACTGAGCTCCCTGGCCTCTCACTGATCTCACACTAGTCACCACATCACCATACATGTCTTTAATTATATCCACGTGTTTACTTGACACCCAATTCTTCTCTAGAACCTGCCAGATTAAATCTCTAGGGACCCTGTCATAGGCTTTTTCTAAGTCACCACATCACCATACATGTCTTACTCTTATCTCCTAATTAACCCAATCTAAACATATAATGGAATCAAACTGTTAGACTAAAAAAGAAATGGAACTCTGCCTAAGTAAAAGATTACAAGATAAATTCAAATAAGTAAATAAATAAATTACTAATATCCTACTAGACCCAACTCCCAATTCTGTCCCGGTTCTCAGTCAGAACTCTCAAACAGGTTCGGCCCAGTCCAAAGAGCTGTTCCTGCATCACATCAGTTTAACCTTGAGATTCCTTTTTTTTTTTTTTTACCCCACAATTTTCCTACCACAATGGTAGAGATGGAATTCAATAACTGTTTTAACACTTCAAATTTCTTAAATTTTAGAAATAATCATGTAATGGAATTATTTAAGACACTTGGGCAACTACTATGCTCCTTTCTGTTCTCATGTGAGCCAGCCAAGTTTACTAGAAACATTTTTCTTTTTTCAGGAGCAGGATGGAAAAGCACACATATGGACAAGAAACACAACATTAAATGTTCACTCCCATTGGGAAAATATATATATATATATATATAAATCTAGGGAATTCTGACAGATTCTACACCATCCTGGAAATCGTACCAAACCAGCAAAAGGAGGTCCAATATACTCGATGCTTTCTCAAGTACAATATAAGCTCACCCTATCAGTTGATAGGGGAGCTTTCATAATGAATCATACTTAACAGTAACAGCTAAATGCTTAAAATTTTGTTGTTCTAAAGGGAATCTAACAAAGCCATTTTCATATGCCATTGGTTAAACCAGAAGCTTCATAAGAAAGGACCCAAGAATAGAAAAAGCGTCCCAGTGCACGAGGTTCCCACTACTGCAGGGTCTGGGAGGGACAAAAGTATGCAGCCTTACCCCCTGCTTCACAGGAGAGGCTGTTTCCAAGTTTCAAACCTGCAACCAACAGATTGCAATAGCCAAGTCTCACCGACAAGAAAGACCCAGGACTCAAATATTTAAACAAAATATGATACCTGTTCACTTTGAACCATGGAATCAAGCTGACATCTCTGTTCAAATGCAACACCCTGTTACCATATAGGATTCAGGCAATCTAACCATGACAATAGAAAAGAAGAATCCAGAATGATAGAACCATACTTTTCCAGAGAGAACACCAGCTTCTGTTGAATGCAATGAGTTCTTGTAAAATAGATGCTTAGCTTTCTTCTTCTTTTTAGGTTTCGTTAATATATCTGTATAATCAGAAGGTAACTGCTTGCCGAATTCTCCTGTTGACTCGACCTCCATTTCTTTCCTGAACTGGGATCCACCATGTAGAGTGCTTTGGTCATCCTGAAAAGAACTAGTGTCTCCACTTGAAACATCTGTTTTGTTAGTAATCTGTACACTCCCAGTAGCTGCAGCACTAAAAGGACACAAAACACGCTGTCTGGATGCAGTACGCATACGCTTCGTTGGAATTGAACCGACAGCGAGACTGTTAGGTCTTTTCCCCATTAATGAGGATGGCTGTGTGGCTAGTTTATTTTCCATACAGTGCCCATACGGATCAGCTCTGACTTCATATGATCTTGGAGGATATGATTTCAGTAACGTTTTCTGCTTCTTCTGAACGAACTTTGATGGTTTTCTACCTTGAAAGTTTCCAGGAGAATAATATGTTCCAGTTCCTCCTTCATCCTCTTCATATGCATTCTCTCTGGATCCAAACTCTGAATCCAAAATAAAGTTCGTCAAGTGCATGACAATGTTAAACTAAAAAAGAAGCAATCAAAACTTCTCCCAACAAATACCTGATAAAGCATCATACATAGATGTCTCAACTTCCTCTTGTTGCATATTGTTGCAAGTTTTCTGAAATTTTCAAAAGAAATAGTATATGGTAAGCTAGTAAACAGTTATATGCAAGAATAAAAAATAAAAAATAAATAAAAAAAAGCTTTAAGCATTATATTTCTGGCAGCAAAATATTTTTGCAAAAGGGCTGTGACCATTTGATATCTCTTCTATAAAGTAATTTGAAGGAGGGGTATTTTCTGGATTTCAAAAGCACCTTTGGAACTTCTTTTTTTTTTTGTCACTTATTTGATCCTCCGGACTTTTTTTTATTTTTTTCTTTTGTTACTTATTGGATTCTCCTGACTTTTTTTAAGCCTATGCATTATGCAATGTCAAAGCAGTTTCAAAGCAAAAATTGTTTGCTTCTCAAAGAGTAGCTGCATAAAATTTTTCATTTTCATATTGATAATTGGAGGGAAGATGTTCTCTTAGAGAAGTAGTAGTTCTTTCTCTGATGATATCGTATTCTTCTAAAGGTCCGACGGAGAACCGCCACATATATGCCCATATACTGTACTGAAGCCATCATCTAGATCCTTACACAGCATACACGGAATGTTTTTTTTTTTTTTGGGGGGGGTGGGGATGGTTTAAAGTATCTCCGACACGATACCCTCCGATATGTATCTTAAATTTAGCCGAGCGATACGACACACACCGATACAATACATGGAATTTTTAAAATCCTTTCGTATCGATATGTATCCTACGATACACATCGATATGCACCAATACACTATCGATACGTACTGATACTCTATGGAAAACATAAAATTGAGGTGAAATGTACGTTTCGGTATGTATCAGTAAGTATCAGTGAGTATTTGTATGTATCGATCGGTATGTATCGATGAGTATCAATACGTATCGGTGAGTATCGGTATGTATCGAACTATCGATCAGTACGTATCGGTGAGTATCGGTATGTACTGATACAGTGCGCTACCGTCATATAATGGCGATGGATATTTTTCAGAAAACACAATTTTTTGAGGGATTTTTGTTCCAAAGTTGCTGCCAGCTATATTTCTCTCTAACTAAAGTGAAAATCAAGGTTGGGAACAAGGATTTTACATTTATGAGACAACTACAAACCTTGAATTCTTAGTGCGATACCCTCAACTTAGTATTTATGCATAATACATGTTATCAATAGATTTTTTTTAATAATTTTTTTATGCAAAAGTGTTTAAAAAGGTGTTTCATATCCATTTATGTTCGTATCTTTAACGTATCTTAGCGTATCTCCGACACGATACGATATCCTCCTATACGTATCTTAATTTTGGTCGACCGATACGGCGACCGATACCGATACTTTAATCCTTGGGGGAGGGGAGGGAATAGAAGGGAAAAAAAAGTGGGGACCTAAATAAACTTAATTTTCAACAGTAGGAACCCATGTCCTAAATAAAGCTAATTTTCAATAGAAAGAGCCTACCCATATCCCCCAATGACCCCTTTGAAAATTATACTTGAAGTGATAGCTTCAACTTGACAGAAATTTTAAAATCAATGAAATAAATGAAAAGGTATAAACATTGATTTCTATGTTTTCAAGGATTGATCTATCACTTGCATGTTATAGTTGTCAAGGCATCAGCGAGGCGATGCCTAGGTGTCCAGGCACCTTGGTCGCCTTGCATCCAGGCCCCCTCCAACACCTTGGGTTGCCTAGACTCCATGACAACTATAGCATGTATGTAGATAACATAGTGACAAGCACACAACTACCTCATGCTGAGCCCAATGAGATTCTATAGACTTTCTGTACTCTTCCATTGCACCAGGGAGAACAGTATAGAAAAGGCTTTCCTGCCAAGAAAAAAATCAGCGCATAATGGTCATATGAAGCTGTAATTGAATACACATATAGAAGGGGGAAAATGCAGAATAAAAGTTATTTTCTGAATGTGTAACATTTACAGATATTTAAATAAAGAACATCAAAAAACTAAAATAGTTTTCTAAAATAAGTGAGAAAAATGAATTATTTCATTATTTCTTTTTTTCTTCTTTTTCTTTTTTTTTTTTGGGGGGGGGTGGGGGGGGGCTTGGGGGGGGGGGGAGGGGTGGGGTGGGAGAGAAAAATCTCATAATGAGATAACATCGGCTTCAGTAAAAAAAATGGAAAAGATAAAGAAAAAGTGCAAGTACTAGGCCCATACTCTAGAAGAACGTTCCTCCCTTTCCAGAATGCCCAAATCAGATATCCTGTCAGTAGTTACTGGTGCTTCAGCTTGGAAAGCAAGATCATGGAAACTATTACATTTCAGGAATCTCACTGCATATCCCTGAATTGCAAGTCTGGGACTCTGGCCAGGGTTTTGTTCTTCCGTATGTTTGCTTGTTTCCTGATAAAACACCGCCACGCATTGGGTGTTGATGTAAGACAAACAGATCCATATTCTGAATAGTTAATCATTCAATCCAACAAACAGAAGGTGAATATTAAATTCATTGAACGAGCATTTGCATTATAACAGGACAGATCCAAAAAAAAAAAAATCTCAGAATATTATAAGATACTTGTACAGATATTCTTGGAGGAAAACTCAGAGTGGAACCACAATACAACTTTAACTGCCCAATTTTTCTACATCTCGCCTTTATCGAGTCAATCCTTCTTCCTGTCAGAGAAATATGAACCACTTGTTTCTTCATTGCTCCACTTTAGAAAATCATGAGGTCAAGCCTCCATTTTAGCTTTAGCCGATGTTTCTGAGATGTAAGATCTTCACATGGATGAGAACCACCACAACTTCTAAAGAGTAGATGGAAGGAGATTCTGGATTGTCCATTTCCTTTCTTTAGAAAAGTGTTTCAAAGGAAGTGCTGGATTTTTCAAGACAAGTCAAAGGAGTTATCCCCAGGAACTTGGGTGATTCCATCTGATTAAAGGAGATTCCTGACACTCTGTTGACAGACTTGTTCGGCATTAAAGGTACCATGAAGACTCAGAGAGCAACTGTCAGAAAGGAAGCTAATCACTTGTAAACTTAGACGCACACCCAGAGATAAAACAGTATGTGGCTTAAAGTGTTTTCTGGACTGTGGCATTAAATATTATAGGAACGCAAAGGCCCTATTTTTACTGGAAATCCAGCCATTCATATCTCTCAAACCCTTCTCAATGGTCCACCTAAAGCGGAAGGCAACACCTCCCATGCTTCAATTTAGCCATCCACAAGGGTTCAGCATCATTGAATTAGCCAATAGCCTAATATAACTGCCTTTGTTAAGAGTTGATTAATTAATACTAATACTTGATACAACCAGACTCTCAAATGTGCCAAACTGCTTGTTTGTTAAGATAACAAGCAGTCTCAACTGCAAGGTCAGATATTGTGGATCAGTAATTGTAAAGCAAGTTTAGTTTTTGATATAGAAGATCTCAGACAAATCAATCCTTCTCCCAGTCATAAAAAATAAAAATAAAAATAAAAACAAAAACAAAAACAAAAACAAAAACAAAAAACAAAAAACAAAACAAAAACAAAAAACAAAACAAAAAATAAGAGCACTACTTAAAGGTAGCAACTGCAGTTCAGTTTGAGCACTGAAGGGGAATTAAGTCATTCTCATTCATGGGGTGGACAGAAGTGTGGAATTCAGGATCTTTGATATACTCTCTCATATGATACGTAGGGCAAGGATGATGTGTGCTCACTGGAATATCTCAAACCAGTGGCAACCCAGATCAGGCACCTTTCCAGCACAATTTTCTGGTCAAATAATCAGCTTTTAGGAGTACATTATACATTGCACTTCATTTAGGAAAGTGAAGCAGCAGTAGGATTAGTTGTGGAAATTTCCTGTTTTCTGTATTTGATGACTATTGTGCTGCTTCTGGGTACAATTTTCACCCTGTACTTTACTCTTACTGTGTGATGCAATCTATCATTTTTTTCTTTTCCTTGTCTTGAAATTAAAACCTATATAATTCATAAAAAAAGAATACCATACATTAGATAAAATTAATTATAAAATGAAGCCATAAAAAGTTCACTCACAAAGCCATATCCACAAATAGAAAAGTATAATGGAAGGACCAATATGACATCCCATTAAGATCATCTGAAATATAGAAACAAGGAAAATCACAATATAGCACCAGCAGCACCAAAAGGATTTTGGCAAAAGCAAACCAATACCATATTATGTTCTCCAACACAATCTTCGATGGCTTTACCCGCATTAACCTTTTTTGATCCAACTAAAGCTTCCTTCCACTCTTTAAGCACAACGGTTGGATCATTACTGCTTAGAAATGTCTTAGCTGAATGCCAGAACTGCATGACAGACTTCGCCACGATGTGAGCTAATTTTCTTTGCTTCTGACATAGATTCTGTTCATTAAACATTAACCGACCAGTAAAAGCAGCCATACGACACATTTGGGCAGCTGCAGCGATCTTCCAAAGACGCTCCTATTCACAGAATTAAGGGAAAGAAAGCAAGAATTTAGTTCTCCCAAATCAAGCTACTCAGAAAAATAACAAATCTAACAGTCTAAATTAATGCCAAAAATAAGAAGGGAAAAAAATAAAAACTTTGATGAATATCATCTTTGTTATTTCAAGGAGGGAGAAAAAGATCTACATGCCATAAAGTATGCCAACAACTGGGCAGGTCCATCTCTTTCCAAATTTTTTTTGAAAGCATACCTGCATGAAGTCATTTGCCAACCATGCCATTTCCTCGAGGACAAAGTCCCAGTGAGACTTGCATCTGTACCCAGAGGGCAAATTTCCCACAGACAGCTCGGCAATCCTCTTACGCTTGGCCTGTAACCAGAATGAGTCAAACTGTTGACTACCAGACGAAATTTTATTATATTAACAAAATAAATAAATAGAAGTCCCAAATCAGGAAGAAAGGTCCACCACTGAAAACTAGAATACAGAAGCATCAGAAATTACTTCTATTGTATGTGCCTCTTTCAGAATAAAATCTTCATGTTCCTTGCTCAACACTTTTAGCTGGTTCCCTGTACAAGTTTGAGGCTCAGAGGCAGATAAAAGGCCCCTGCCGCAGAAGTTGGGATCCAGAAGCTCACAATTGGAGGAAACTGGAGTGCTTGAAGGCCCACCTTGAGGAGAGAAACCAGCCTTTTTCAAATTGGAATTATCACCCAATGAATTATCAAGCTTATTCTCTGTTTTTGAACCAACATTGTCACTGGGTTCCATCCCCTCAATGTTGGTGAGAGGTCTCCCCTCATTTTGCAAGCCAGTTCTACTATCATATATTTCTTCCTCAAATTTGACATCAGAAACATTGTTGCTGAGGTTTTTCTCAACAAAATCATGAACACAATTACTTGCACCAAAAGCATCAACAGCTTTGGTCTCACTATTTTGTTTGACCAAATCGGCATTGGCAGTAGCAAGACTCTCTCCAAAGATTAATTTCTGCTCTTTAGAATTTCCATTAGCATGGACTTTATTCAGACAAGGATCACTGGAAGTATTGCCATCTAAGCTATGGGTAATCTGAGTGCTAGAGGATTCTGAGTCTAACCCCTTTGTACTCAAGCCTATAGCTCCATTTTGATCTTGGTTTTGCAAGTCTTTCTCATCTCTAATTGGAGTGCCGAACCCATTGAGCTCACCTACGCTTGGATGATTCTCTGTCTTTGCAATAGCTGTAGAAGACTTGCAAGCAAGACCAGCTGAAACTCCCTTTTCACCCAAATCAGGAGAAACACAAGCAGCAGATTCAGGAATTTTACCATCATCCATTGGCAGTTGCTGATTACCATTGCCATCATGCAAGTCTCTAGAAGCTGTAACTTCAGGGCCTGCCGGCAAACTAACTTCTGCCAGGTCAGTAGCTGTCTTAATAGCCTGCCCGGCATCCAATTCCATATCAGCCTGATTATCAGAAGCCACGGTCTTAGAAACCAAACTACCGTTTGGACCTGTTGATTTTGAGTTGGCAATGGAACGCACAGTATGGTCCTTTTGGTCCTTTGCTTCGGTTATTGACCCCTTTGCATCCCTTGAACCATGGGGAGCAGAGGGTAAACTTGAAGATCCATTACCATCGGCAGGCGGAACTATATCAGTTGAGCAAGCCCAAGCACTGTCACGGCTTGATCTGGACCTATTCCTTCGAGCATATGCTTGACTTTTCACAAGGCGGAACATCACCGAGTCTTCAGACTCCTTTGCATTATGGTTCCCATCTAACTGAGAGGATTGTTCTGATGGAGCAATGTTATTTCTTCTGCCAGTATGTTTAGAATTTCTCTTTCCCTCAAGTGGATAATTTTCACCATCAAAAAGCAAGAGATTATCACCACTATTTGGCTCCCGACTTGGAGGAACCCCAGGCTTGCCACTACTGTCAACAGAATCTCCATGAGGTGAGGCAGCCAATGCACAGCTACCCTTCGCTTCACTGTGACATCACAATAATCCAACCCATAAACCAAAAACCTACGTGTTTACTAACAAGTGATCTGATAACCTACTTTAACACAAGGACTATACCTGGTCACAAATTGCTCAGCAGGCTGATCAGTCAAAGAAGTAGATTGAACACTGAGTGAGGTTGCAGGCCTGGATTTAAAATCCAAGGGATTACCGCCCTGAAAGAAAGAGAGATTTAAACCACAATAAAGAGCTAATATAAAATTCAAAAAGTACAATTTAAGAAAGCATAATAGGGTCCACAAAATCATACTTTCTCCAGAAATTCTAGCTCCCTTCTCCGCTCCTCACGAACATCATACTCCTGCCTGTAATCAACATATTATAGTTTTTTGGCTTTACATTAAGAGAACACCAGAAAAAAAAACATTAAAGAAATGTAGGCAAGGACTTAAGTATCTGTATTTGGGATTAGTCGGTCTCAGTCGATTCTGGTCCAGATCAGGCCAGAACAATGGCAGACAATATGCCTAATTCAATACTGGTACATAGAACTTTGAACATAACAGTTACCTCAACTCTGCCTGAGCCTTCTCAATTGCTGCTCGGTGTGGAGAGAATTTACTATCAATACCAACTCCACCATCAATGACCCCTCCCATGGAGTCAACCTCGGCATTTACTAAGAGAGCAGATCCAGGGCTATGTCCATGCATTCCTTTTATGCCAACTCTTTAATCTCTACAGAAATGTTTCCAACCACTTGGATTCAAAAACTCCCTCAAAAGCCTAAATTTATAAATAAAAACCGGAAGACAAGAATTAGCACGAAGGTGGATTCAACAAGAATTCACTGTGATCAGATACAAGCCTTTCAATTTCATAATCTAGGTCACTCACTGACTGAATTAAGAAAATATATTGCAAAGTAGATCTGTAAATGAGAGAAACAAAGAGCTAGAACATATGCATAATATATAGGGAAATAATATGCTCCATAACTCCATTGGATGAGGGAGTGCAAGATTTTCCATACTCCAAAGGCACTGAGCAAAAAGATTGGGACCAACACAAGCGCTGAGTAAGGTATCACCTAAGTGCATGGTTTTAAGTATCGGTGCGTATCGTGCCGTATCGGCCGATACGTATCCGTATCGGTAGGCATCGGCACGATACATACCGATACGCTACGGGGAATTTTGGGCCCCCTTTTACGTATCGCTGTATCGTGAGTATCGTATCGTATCGTACCGTATCGGTACCGATACGTACGATACTGTACGATACGAACTTTTGAAAATCTGGAAATTCCCGAGAGTATCGGTACGTATCGGTACCGTATCGGTATGTATCGACCGTATCGTGAAGTATCGAGCCGTATCGTACTGTATCGGTACCGTATCGGTACGTATCGACTGAAAATATGAAAATTCCCGTGAATGTGCCTTTTATTGTTTGAACAAACACTTCAAACTCTCACCAATAGTTTTTTATATTTCTCTTCTTTCTTCCCCTTTGATTCACACACCTTTCTGGAGACTCAAATGGTAGATTGAAAGAAACATTGTCGAAGTGAATGGTTCAAAGAAGGAAAAAAACATAGTCCAAGAAGAACCTTGAACTTGAAAGTTGAAAAATTTGAATAGTAAGTTCTTGAATCTTTACTCACTTTTTTCAACTTTAACCTTAGATTTTCAAGTTTTTTTACAAATCTAAGGTTCATCATAGGGGTGTCAACCGGTGGGGTCGGTTCGGTTTCGATCGGGCTTAATCGGGTTTAAAGACTTTCAAAGGCTACACCATGTCCGCCCATTTAACTAATCGGGCTTAGTTATTGAGGGCATGGTACACTTTATATTCGGTCGGTCGGCCTCGGGCTATAATCGGGCCACCTTAATCGGGCTTTAGTCGGGCCTTAATTGGGCTACGGACATGTTTAATGTTTAAACGGACCCTCTTTAAAATGTGCTCTTATATTCCGGCCCACTCATGCAAACCCAAAAAAATGACAATAAATTAATAAATGATACCAAATATAACCATTATTTAAAATATGAACATGTTTTTACTTTTTAGTTTTTAATTTCTAATTTGGGGGGTAAAATAGGTATTCTACAATCATTAAAGGGTCGGGCTAGGCCAGTGCACAATAGGCCGGTCTCGATCGGGTGTTAAACGGTCGGTCTCGGTCGGGCACCCGATGGTCCAAGTAGCAAAATCAAGACCGACCGTTTATAAACGGGCCGGGCTCAAGCCCGACACGTTTAATAAACGGTCCGGGCTGGACCGGTCTATAAACGGTCGGTCCCGATGGGTTTAGTCGGTTCGGGCCACGAATTGACACCCCTAGTTCATCATACTTAGAATCACATTTTGTGCATCATTATTACATGAAATCATTGGATTTATAAGGATTTACAAACTTTTTTCAAGAGAAAATGAGGGTTTCAATTTATTTCAAATTTCTTAGATCTACTCATGCTCAATGATTAAAAATGTTTAGATTTTTTATATGTTATGTAAAAACAAGTGTTCTACAACTTCCATGGAAAATTTTGATTTTTCTCAAAAAAAAATATTTGTCTATCAATACCATACACTCATCATTTTGAACATTTTCAACTCAATATATTTGTCTATCAATACGATACCCTCCACTTAAGTATTTATGCATTCTACATGTTATATATAACTTTTTTTAACTGTTTTTTTATGCAAAAGTGTATAAAAATGTGTTCCCTATCCATTTATGTGCGTATCTTTAGCGTATCTTAGCGTATCTCCGATACGATACGATACCCTCCGATACGTATCTTAATTTTGACCGACCGATACCGATACTTTAATCCTTGCCTAAGTGAGATCATTTCTCCATTATTCCTGTTACTGATATGAATTCATAGACAAGGCCAGGAAACAACTCATTACTTCCAGGATCTGAAGTGCATAAACTAATAAAAGAGCCCTATCTGACAATTAAGAACACTCTGACTAGAGAACACTAAGGCAGTAGATAATTGGCAAATGAAAACATCCTAAGAGTATTAAGGAAATATCAATCTACTTGCAGAGCACTAAAATACAGTATTAATCGTATAAGGAAGGTAACGGAAAATCTACAGCATCATTGCCTGCATGTTTGTTCATAAAATTTGTCAAAAATGTCGCTTGATCTGTAGAGAGGCATTATCATACCGTATTAATTTGTATAAGAAAGGCAACAGAAAATCGACGGCATCATTGCCTGCATTTGTACATAAAAACAGAGAAGCTGATAGACGAGTAAACAGATAGACACTTAGATGCAGTAGATATAGATAACCATATATAAAAAAGGGCGTACCCGGTGTACGAGGCTCCTGGATGTGCGAGGTCCGAAGGGCAAGAACTACGCAGCCTTACCCCGAGAATGTCGAGAGGCTGTTTCAACTATATAGATATATATATATATATATATATATAGACTGCTAGATGGATTGACTAGTAGACACTTAGATATAGTACATAATTAGATCTACAAACCTACATATATGCACCCAAATATAGACAGGATGGATTGACAAACAGATAGATAGAAAAACATGGATGGATACACCACTATGAAGTACTGAATAGAAGAAATACTCTAATAAATATATTTAACTACACACACATAAGTGACCGGACGCATAAAGGGGGGGGTGAATGGGGTGAAAATAAACAGTATTACAGAAGTTAGTTAATTCACTATTATTTGCTAATAATACTCACACATGCTATATTGTTAAATTATGTGCTGTATGCCATATTATCAGTGCTACAGAATAAAAAAAAATAATTATTCATATCTTATACAGTAACACCTTCCTTACAAACTTGTATAAGTTTACTGTATTTTGTTCTAAAGTACTTTATTTGATATGCTTAGATTTTACAATCATTGAAATACACGAATGATACATAACTATATGAATATTTGTCTGCCAAATATTTTCGATATCTAAGTGGAATTAAACCGCAACACATCCCCTACATTTTCTTAAGTCCAACATATCATGGCTATGAGAAAGAGAAACAATTCAGGAAGCAGGTTCTTACATGCTGGCAACCATACAAGTGGATTATAGGCAGCACGTTGTATTTGCTCACAGATTAACATGAATACCCGCAGATTCCATGTCAGCCACAAGACCATGTTTTCTACATAAGTTTATACTGAAAATAAAATTTTAAAAAATTTTTTGTACATTGTGTCTTTTATAACAATTCTACCCATACTTTGTAGGAACCTTAATGGGGCCTAAAGCAAGGGTACCAAAAACCCCTAACCCGACCCACCTCTGTCAAAGTCCAAAAAGGACTAGCAATCATAAAACACTGACACCCCAACACAAACTTGAAATAACGAGGTGCAAAGAAAAGGAGATGAGTGTGGATTCGCAGTCAGGGATTGAATAATTCCCCAACAGAAAGCTAACACTGATATGAAAAGAAACAATAACCATAGCAACAGCAACAAAAATATCATTAAAATAAAAGGTAATAAAAACAAGGTGCTGCAGTGAGCTCAAAAGATGAGACCACTAACCAAGAGATCCTTTCACACCCAAGAAAGAGATCAACCTGGGCAATGGCATCAGTCCTATATTGTCACACACTCATGTACACTCATGCAGGCGTGCACACACACTAAGAGAGAGAGAGTGCTTAGGCCCATCTAATTAGGCTAGTTTATGAATTAATTCTCCTTTTTTTTAATCCACGTTCTCTATACAAGCAGAGATATGAGGACCCTCCAGTTTTTAGTTTTTCTTAAGAAGGTTATATCAGCTTCAATATATCATTATGCATGTCCGATTTTTCCTTTAGTCACAAGTTATACCTCTCTTGCCCCTGAAATGCTTCCAATAAAACTTACAGGAGCAAAGCAAATATAAACTTATTTGGTATTACTATCTAATGATATAATTGAGTGGTCTGCTTGCATCATGTAAAGGATTGTTAAGCTAGGTAGACTTGACTTCAGCTAGGTAGTTGTATTACCAGTAAATGAATGGAGTCTCAACAAACAATAGGAAACAATCTCCAATGCCTCTAAAAAGGAAGATATAAATGTAGTAACTGATGCAATACTAACACAACTAATAGAAAATCATCAAAAACTGAAATAACAACCTTGCACGGAGATCATTCTGCAACAAGGGAGATGAATGAAGAAGAAACAGAGCTCTCAGCATTCAGAAAACGCAGATACTCAGTTACAAGCATGTGTAGTGAGGATAAAAACACAACCCAGAAGAGAGCATTTCCCTTGAACAGAGAACCAGATCAAACCCTCCAATTGAACCCAAGTATCCCCACTTCCTGTTGCTTCTGCCACTATTTAGCCCCGAAACCTTGAGAACGACAAGGAATTGAATTAAACTTACAAACTATAGTACCCTACACGACCATTACAATGACTTAAAATTATTCTTACGTCTGGTTCGTAATGGTCAACAATGTACAGAGAATTCGGAGCGTGTATTCTCCAAAATTAGGGAAGAATTTCAGAAATTTGGCGTTCAATCGAACACATTCGAAAATAAAATAGAGCAACAAATACAAGAAATTCACAACTTACCTCATCAATTACGCCAATAAAAATCGTCCCTGTGCCGATTAATTAGTTGATTTAATGGTTGAATAGTCGAATTTCAATTGATCTGAACACCTGAAACTGAAACCCTAGAGTCCTTCTTTGCCTTCGTTCTTCTGTCCTTCTTCCTCAATAACTAGGAGGAGGAAGAAGAACGCGCGGGCCGTGTATGTATTATGGGTGCTCGTATTCGACCCGACCCGTTAATCTGATTTTCCTGTACTCGTTTTATGTTGGCGAATCTCTGCCCGATTCATACTTGTTCGAGTTAGTCCTCTCGTAACTCGACTTGTCCGATGGAGAAAACCTACGTGAACCAAATGGTTTTTCACGAACCGGTTTGGTTGCTCCTTGTTCAAGTTAAACCAATCATTCGCGGGTCGGATTTCCTTATTGACCCGCTTATTCCTTGCATGCAAAACCCGGTTACTGCTCTTTCAGGATTTCCTAGTATAACACTATTAGTATGAAATATGAATATTACTGATTTTCCATAATGGTTTATTTTATAAAAGCTTTTGTTTGAATTAAAAAAAAAAAAATTATTATAGGCCTTTTTGGTGTGTGTGTGTGTGTTGTGTTATGATTTTATCTAAGCATTTAATATTATTCTTATTTGGAAACCACTTGTATTTTTTGGACTTATTATGCTCTCGAATAATTATGATTGAAATTTAAAGAAGCAAGACTGTATACTAAAGAGACTGGTACTTTATATATAAGAATCACATCCTCCAATGTTATAGAAGTCGATAAACTCGACTTTTCCTTCAAATTTTAAAATTCCATATTCTAAAACAAATTAACTATGTCAGTTCCGTAATGTAAAAAAAATATAAATAAAATAGTATCAATAAGCATACAAGAGATATGTAATAATAAATAATAAAAAAAAAAAATTCCAAAACCACACAACAATGTTTAATTCATATTGCATGTCCCTTAACTCGTGAGAATCTAGCCAAACTTTAGCAATTTCTAACTATCCCGGTTGGCTCTAAGAGGCCATGAAGGATATCCCTATCTTCAACTTAGTGGCTTGTCCGCAAACCCTCTAAGGACATAATCCTATATTCCCCTCTATATTGCAATTGCCATAACATGTGTTTTTGTGAGCGCATACAAATTACATATATACTGAAAATTAACCCAAGGGGCTAGCGCAGTTGGTGAGCAATGAACTTGGTACAAGCCGTAAACTAGAACGTCCTAAGTTCGACTCCACTAGGCACACCTTGGGCCACTCACATGGGGATATTTAGTGCTCTTCACTACTTTCAGTGAAGGTTGAATGGTTCTCATTCAACCCCGGTATGACCTGATCCATGTGGTTGTCTAGTCAATATGGGCCCACAGGACTAGTCAAGCCAAAGACATGGATACCCGTCGTTAGCCAAATATATATATATATATATCATGACAGGAGGATCAACAAAGTGCTAAAATAAATTTTGAAGATCAAGTATGGAGGATAATAATGAACTTTAAACAAATCTGATTTTGCTATATCAGAATTCAATCTGAAACTGAAAAATCTCTTAGAGATCAAGAATAGAAGATGATAAGGAATCCATTTTAATGACAAAAAAGTTGAGAATCAGAGATTTAGAGAATGGTTTGACTTGTCAATAATGACAGAGGTCTTTCTTATTTATAAAAATATTAGAATAAATCAAATAAGGGAAGTAGGATAACGCTGACTAAGCGTCCATGTCTACAAGATACACTGACTAAGAGTCCCTATCTAAAAGATTTACTATGTTAAATAGTAAATAATAAAATTTAATAAGGTAAGAATAAAACTAACTACAGTTATCTCAACACTCTCCCTCAAATTGGTGCAAATATATCATGCATGCTCAACTTGGAGATGAGAGGATGAAATGCCTTATAGTGAACAACCTTGGTATACACATCAACTAACTGATTTGTAGTACTAAAAAAGGGAATGCAGACAATCCCTTGGTCAAGCTTCTCTTTGATGAAGTGTCTTTATCAATCTCAATATGCTTGGTCCTATAATGCTGAACAAGGTTGTGAGTGATGTTGATGGCTGCCTTGTTATCATAATACTGACACATAAGACCTTCAACATTAACTCAGAGATCACTCAGTGGGATCTTAAGCTAAACCAGTTCACAAATCCCTTGGCCATTGTGCGATACTCAGTTCCAGTATTAGACCGAGATACCACGGATTGTTTCTTGCTACACCAAATAACAAGGTTCCCTCCAAGGAAAGTACAACACCCATATCGTCGATCATCAATAAATCCAGTCCAGTCAGCATTAGTAAAGGCCTCAATCTTCAAGTGCCCCTAATTGGAATACAAAATACCCTTTCCATGAGCGATTTCAAGTATCGTATGATCCAGTACACAGCATCAAGGTGAGCTATCTTGGGATCATAAAGAAAATGGTTAACAATACCCATAACATAAGTAATATTGGATTTGGTGCAGGACAGGTAAATCAGAAGGCCAACAAGTCTCTGTTATTGCTCTTTATCAATAGAGTCACTCATTGTATTGCTTAGTTGATGATTGACCTCCATAGGGGCATCTGCAGGCTTGCACCCAAGCATACATATCTCACTAAGGAGATCTAAAACACACTTCCTTTGGGAAATGAAGATACCTCTATTAGATCTAGCCACTTCAATCCCAAGGAAATACCGAAGGGGTCATAGGTCCTTAATCTTGAACTCTGTCACTAATAAGGCCTTAAGGTTGGAGATTTCCTTATCATTGTTACCAGTAATTATAATATCGTCAACGTAGACAATCAAAGCAGTGACCTGATTACCTTTCGCCTTTGTGAACAAGGAGCGATCAGCTTGACTTTGTCTATATCCAAAGCTTATCATAGCTTTCATGAATCGGCCAAACCATGCCCTAGGAGATGCTTGAGGCCGTATAACAACTTCTTCATCTTGCAAACACGTCTAACACTGGAAGGAGTGGCAAAGCCAGGAGAAACATCCATATAAATTTCCTCTTCAAGATCACCATTCAAGAATGCATTCTTAACATCTAGTTGTTAGAGATTCCATCCCATATATGCAGCAACAGATAGCAATGCCCTGATAGAGTTCATATTTGCAACTAGGGCAAAGGTTTCCTAGTAATCAATCCCATAGGTTTGGATAAAGCCCTAGCCACCAAGCATGCCTTGTACCTCTCAACTGTCCTATCAACCTTTGGTTGACCATAAACACCCACCTGCACCCAACTAATTTATTTTCCTGAGGAAGAAGAACAAGTTCGCAAGTACTATTTTTATCCAATGCTAGCATTTCTTCAACCATTGCAACTTTCCACTTCAAATCATTTATGGCTTCCTTCCAACATTGTGGAGTAGACACAATAGACAACGAAGAAACAAAGGCCCTATAGGAGGGAGACAAAGATGCATAGGAAACAAAATTGAAGATAGGATGCTTGGTACAAGAATGAACTCATTTTCTAACACGGATAGGAAGATCGTCCACTGTAAGATCAAGAGATATAAAATCAAGTATTAGAGGCTCTAAAGAAATAATAGGTACAATACCAAGTATGGGAGAAGTATTACCTGATATTGATGGATCCGATGGAGGTGCTTCATATGGGTATGGTTGGTTACCAGTGGTGTCTTGCTCCTTGAATCTTCGAGTATAAGTGATCACGTCTCTTACAAGTTGATCTGGTGGCTCTCCTTGAGTGGGAGGCATATCATGAATAGGAGACGTATCAATAACAAAAGGAGGCTCTTCCTCAAGACTCTCCCCCTTAAGAGGTGATGTGAAATACACCTCAAACTCATGAAAAGTGACATCCGTAGTGACATATAAGTGGCAAGTAGGAGGGTGATAACACTTATAACCCCTTTGAGAAGCTAAGTAACCAAGGAAAACACACTTTACAACCCGAGGATCAAGCTTGGACCTTGAAGGAGAGGAATTATTGGCAAAACAGACACACCCAAATACCTGAGGAGGAAGACTAGAGACAATTGTAGGATCAGGGAGAAAAGAAATTGGGGCCTTAAAGTTAAGTACACTAGAGGGCCGGTTAATAAGATGGGCAGCAGTAAGAGCGGCATTGCTCCATAGATATTTAGGAACACCAGTAGCAAGCATTAGAGCCCAAACAACGTTAAGGAGATGACGATTCTTGCGCTCTAGAATCCCATTTTGTTCAGGGGACCTAACACAAGAAGTTTGGGAGAGAATGCCCTGAGAATCAAGGTATTCATGGAACTCCCTATCTATATACTCAGTGTCATTGTCACTATAAAGGATTCATACATTGATATCAAATTGGGTACGAAGCATGGCATGAAAAGATTTAAAACAAGAGAAGGCATTACGACTTATTATGCAACAGATTTACCCATGTCAGACGAGTACAATTATCAATAAAGGTAATAAACCAACAAAAGTTATTCTTATCAATTGTCCGAAAAGGAACCCACAAATATGAATGTATAATAGAAAAAAAGAATATCACTTTTATTTTCAGTGGGAAAGTAAGAGGTACGTGTATGTTTAGCAAACTCACATATATCACACTTAAGTTTAGTAAACTCACATGCATCACACTTAAATTGGTCCAAACCATAATGTTTAACTAAAATAGAAAACATGCGACGTAAAATATGAAAAAAAGAAAAGATGTCCTAGATGAGGTGCCACTGGTGGAGTTGAGAGAGAGAGAGAGAGAGAGAGAGAGAGAGAGAGAGAGAGAGAGAGCTGTCAGAATGGAGAATATGCACTGCCACAGGAGAAGGCACATCCGATGGAGAATCCAAGTAGTAATGCCCATCATGGACCTAACCATACCCAATCGTTGCAGCCGTCACCAGATCTTGAAAAAAGGCAATGGGTAGAAAAAAGTGAATAAAACAATTTTCAACTCCCTAGTTAAGAGATAGACGAAAATAAGTTTAGCACATAATTTAGGGACATGCAATATGGATGGAAGAGAAATTGTAGAGGTACGGGAAATAAAAATTTTACTAAAAATGGGGACAAGGAACCGTTAGCCACATGTACCTTATCCCAATTGGAACAAGGAATATAGGTATGTAAGACCTCAGAGCTACTTGTCATGTGATCGGTAGCACAAGAATCAAGTATAAAGGAGAATGAGAGGAAGAAACAAGGAAACTATATGTTTGAACAAGGTTGGACACAAAAGAAGGAGTAAGAGAAGTGCCTAACTGTGCCATTAGTTGCTTAAGGGCAGCCATTTGATCAGGAGAGAATGGTGCAGTAGTGAAGGCACTATCAACAGACTTAGATAGATGGGCCTGGGGGCCTTGTTTTTCAGTTTTGCTATTATACCCACCCTTGGGACAACCATGGAACTTCCAAAATGTTTCCCTGGTATGGCGAGGATGACCACAATAATCACACTAAACAGTTTTTCGAGGAGGGTTAGAACCCTTAGACGGGGTTTATACAGGTGGAATAGCCAATAGTGCAGACTGAATAGGAACTATAGAGGGTAGCATAACAAAGCGATGACGATCCTTAGATAGAACCAAGTATATGCCTGGAGAAGAATCGGAAAAGTCTCACGACCTAATATATGTATCCTGATCTAATCATATTCAGGGTTGAGACCTATAAGAAAGTCGTATAGCCATTCCATTTCACGCTCTATCTGAAGTGTATCAACATCAATAGGGCAAGCCATAGAAACTGAATGATAGAAATCTAGCTGTTACCAGAGGCTGCATAAGGTGGATTAATACGCTGAGAGAGACAACCATTTTTGAGTGGTGGAACGAATGGTATGACGAATCTCATAGATTTGGGCATAGTTCCCTCCCTGAGAATAAGGTTGCTTCACTGCATCCTAGAGATCTTTAGCAGAGTTGAACAAGACAAAGCTTGGACTAATAGCAGGGTCCACAGAATTTATTAGAAAGAACATAATAATGGCATCATTGGCTAACCAGATGTTAGCGACGGTAGGATCAGTCGATTGAGGAGTGTCTCTAATGACAAAACTAGAGAAGTTGTTCCCACGAATAGTAAGAAGACAAGCACAAGACCACGTGAGGTAGTTCTGACCATTAAGTTTGATGGGTCCAAGATGAAGAGTGATCTGAGTACTTGAACGACATCCATTAAGAGCATTGGTAGGTACCACAACATCCTTGGCATCATTACTTATATTAGTCTTAGCTTAAAGGAGAGAGAAAGCACATGTGGAAAGAGAGCACGACAACAATAGGCATAGGCACAAGAAGGTGTAGGCAGGCAAGCAGACAAGACAATGATGAGAGGCATAGCAGCAGGCCGCAGGCAGTGGCAGTGATAGGCAGTAGCAGTCAGTGGTAGGCGGCAGCAGCAGTAGGTGACGATGAGGCACAAGTAGCAGCGGGGGACGAGGAGGTGTAGGCAGCGGCAAGGTGCAGGGAGTCGCAGTGGCAATAAATGTAGGCATAATTAGAAGGCATGGTGAGTTAGGGTTAGGTTTGCATAGAGCAGGGTTTAGTTTGCCATACTAGACTAGGAGGCGGGAGGCCCCAAGGGTGGAGAAGAGAATCAAAAAAAGGAAAAAGAACTTTTAGGGGTTTTTGCCTCTGATACCAAGTTGAGAATCAAAGATTTAGAGATGATTTGACTTATCAGTAATGACGAAGATATTTCTTATTTATAAGAAGATTATAATAAATCAAATAAAGGAAGTAAGATAATGCTGACTGAGCTTCCCTATCTACAAGATACGCTGACTAAGTGTCCCAATCTAAAAGATTTACTACGGTAAATAGTAAATAATAAAACTTAACCAAGGTAAAAATAAAATTAAAATATAGTCCACCATAAACACACAAACAACATAGAGACAAGTAAAAAGCTGATTAAGACAGGCAAGCTATGTCCTCAGAGACCCTCGTCATTGTCTAGCTCTACTACTCCATCCCTCCTAGGCCTCGATCTAATATTGAGCCAACGGTCGTAGTAATCAAACCTTGAGTTCACTAGTTGTACATCCCTCCGGAGTCGGGAAAAATCCGCTGAAATAGCATTGTCCATTATGTCCAAATCCTCGCTCAATCTTAGGAAGGAATTCTCTAATGTAGCCTGCCTTTCTAAGATATTTTCCTCTCTAGTAGCACTCTCATCTAGTCTTCTCAGAAGTTGATCTTGCCCATCTTTCAAGGCCCTCATACTAGTCATCATACTCTCAAATTCAAATGCACTACTCTCAGGTGGTGGGGCTCTATGCTGTGGCCCTGCAGCCCTCGCAAAGTCAGGATAAGCATCTCTCGAATCAAGAGGCTCCTCCTCGAGGATATCCTCGTCCAGAAAGTCCTCCTCCTCGAACTGAGGAATATAATCCTCATCCTCCTCCCTAATTTCCTCCTCCATGGGGACATCCTCCCTGTGGGCATTCCCCCTGTCCTTGCCTCTTTGAGCTCCTACCCTCTGAGGTACATCCATAAGAGCTTGGAGACCCATCCTTTGTAGGTTTCCTCATATTAAATTTGTCCGCTGGAGTCTTTCCCTCCTCACCACTCAAATCCACCCCAAAGAACTCAACGATCCTGATGAGGGTCCTACCATATGGGAAACCTCCGTCCTCAGGGTGTGTGGTATGATGCTCCATAGTCTTAAGTATAATGTAGGGCAAGCATAAGTGCTTGGCACCTCCCTTCAAGGCCTTATAGATGCAGAAGGCTATGTAGGCCGCCATGAAGCCTACTTAGTTCCGATGACCTCCTCTAGGGAGTAAATTAAACTGAACCAAGCGAGCAAATACATGAACCTCCGGGTAAAATGTCGTCTCAGAATCCGGATGCACCTTGCTGTCACAAATGGTCTCGTAAATGTGGTCCTGCGTCTCCGAACTTAAAGATAGGCCACGGGCTTACTCCTTGGGGGACTATAGAATTGATGCCCAACTGATGAAATATCTAAAATACTAGCAAGGGTGTCCACAGTCAAGCAAATGTTCACCCCCTTCACCATGCTGGTGATTGAGTACTCCCCATACTGGTAAGAGACCTCCAAATTACAGTGGAATCTTCGAACCAGTTGTTCATAGCATGGACGATCGATGTTAAGGATGGATTGCCAACCCAATGCAGTAAATCTCTCTTGAAGTTAAATCTTGTTGAAATCACTAATTACCACGGTCTTCTCCATCATCACAGACCTCTTTAGAAAGATCTACCCATTAGTTTCTGCCCTCAAACTCCGGAAGAGTCCCTCATCATAGTCTAAAGGATTGATGGGGGCATGTCTTTGTTGCCTTGTGCGAAGGGCTAGGGAACTAGTCCCTACACTTTTTCGTTTAGAAGTAGTGGCCCTATGTCGATTGGAAGAGGATGCGGGTTCCTTGCCCTTGCGAGAAGACATCCTAGTAAGAAAAGAGAAGGAATAATGATAAGTAAGGATGTTGCATAACAAAGGAAGCAAATAGGTGGGTGAGCAAGCAAATGTAAATGCACCTAAATACATAATGTGGATTATTATAAAAAGAGGAGTGGTTAAACCATGGAGAAATGAAGAGGAGGAAGCCCCCAAAACATGACATCCATTAGCATGTTGCAAAATAGAAAAGTAACAAAGGCGTATAAAGCATGGCAAGTGAGAAGTGATGGAAAGCCTCATGAGAATTTCCTCAAGTGGGGTAATTGGTGTCAAATGATGGAAAACCCAAAATTTCAATGTGCAAGTTCAATCCAAGAAAATAAAAAATCCCATAATAGTGTAGAACTTGAAGCTTACATGTCTATGAATGAAATGCCTATCATTATACAATCAAGATTATGCAAAGAAATTTTCTATTATGACATTGAGGTGCAATGAATGAAAGAGATTCAAGTTGTCCACAAGTATGGAATGATGTGAAGAGAATCATAGAAACCCATAAATTTTTTCAAGAAACCCAACACAAAAGAGATGGATTTTCATGGAAAAGAGATGGATTTTCATGGAAAAGAGATGGATTTTCATGAAAAAGAGATGGGATTGCAAGCATATACAAGTTTCCATGATCTCTCCAACATTGTAAGTGCAAATTAAGGATGAGAAATTTCATTTGAGTTGTTAGTTGGGGAGAAAAGGGTAGTGATAGAAGAAAACCCCAAGTTGGAGAAATTAGGGCATGGTTTGGGATTTTCTCTCATAGATTGGGTAGTAAAGCCCAAAACTATGAATGAGTCACAAAGGAAGCATTATATTCTCATGGAATGATTGTTCTATGGAAAGAAACATGAAAAAGATCAAGATTTGGGGAGTATAAATGGATTCAACCTCCAAAATACATGTTCCAAGAAGAGAAATGGAGAAGAGACTTACTTAAGAGTGAAATGAGCTTGGATCTTCCAAAATCCACGAAATCGTTGAGTGAAAACAAGAGTGGACGCGCCAAGAAACCTCCAAAAATCACCCTAAGTAAGCCAAGAGAAGGAATGGGAGAAAGAGGAGGAAAAAGGGGCTTAAAAGCCCCTGTGCGTTTTCCGCCTCGGGTTGGACCTGCGGGCCCGACCCAAGCTGCCCGTAGGTTGGGAGAAAAACAAAAAAACAAAAAAAGGGGGGGTCGAGTGGGACCATCGTCCTACTTGTCGAAGCACTTGCACAATACTTTCAGGGTTAAGCTATGGCTAGATGCAAGACATCATACACTATAATACCCCGTGTGTTGGTATATGATTATGTGTCAATGTAAATTCTAAGGTACTTAACCAATGTTTGTGTATGGTATGTTCCAGGTTCAAGGATAGGATGGTACATACTAGACCTGGTAGCAATGCACAAGGTACCTCACGTGGTCCTCGTTCGGTCGATCGACCACCAAATCCTAGAAGGTCCCACTCTGTGGGGCAAAGCCCACTCCCACAACCTCAAGAAACCTTTGATCAGGGTGTGGCACAAAGGGACCCACCTGTGACTACACTTATGGATCCTCCACCGGTCATCACTATGGGTGATGTTGCAACCATAATCCAGCAGTCACAACAAGCCTCCCAACAACAAATGCTCCAGCAGCAACAGGCATTTATGGCTGCTATACAGCAACAGTTAGACCTTCCTCAAACCGGTCAACATCCCCAGATAATTACTCCACAAGACCCACCTGTAGGGTTTGATATGGGGCCACAAGCTGGAGGTACACCTCCAATTCCGCCACTCAGCATTCCTCTGTATATGGTGCCCCCTCCATACCCTTACTATACGGCATATGCACCTAATTACCCACCGACGAATAATACGTCAAGGGTAGTGGAATCTTTCAAGAGGAATTTGCCACCTGCATTCTCTAAGGTGAGAAGTGACCCTCTAGAGCCGGACCAGTGGATCCAAGAGCTGGAAAAGATATTTGAGGTAATTGAGTGCACTGAGGTACAGAAGCTTATTTGTGCGGGGCTACAACTCAAGAATGAAGGCAACTCTTGGTGGCAAGCCTCTAAGCCTATATTGTTGGCCGCACATCCGAAACCCACATGGGAGCAGTTCAAGGAGTTGTTTTTGACCAACCATTACCCTCGTAGCTTTAGAGACCGTAAAGAGACGGAATTCATGGCCTTAACTCAAGGGAATAAGACTATCCTTGAGTATCAGCAGCAGTTTGAAAACTTGTTCCATTTTACCCCTAGGCATATGAGGTCAGCTGAAGAAAAGGCTGTAAGATTCTGAAGGGATTAAAGGCATCTATTGGGTCAGTGCTCGAGGTCTTAGATTTGACAGATTATGGCCAGATTGTACAAAAGGCCAAAACCATGGAAGATAAGTAGAAGGGAGAACAGTCCCTCACACCTGGATTGTGGAAGATGACTAATCCATTTCCGGACATGGGCAACTCGTCCAAGGTATACCGTGGGTCGTATAGTTCTGGGCCTATATACAGACAGCCCTATAGGCCATCTGGCTACCTTCCTTGACCAGTTGGTGGCCCAGGCTCTACATCTTTTCACCTAAACACTAGTATGGTGCCTACAGTCACAAGGCCACCCCGTCCCCCATCCGTATCAGGTCAAGTGCAGAGGGGCCCTGCCTCAGTTTCGACGTCATAGATTTGTTGCTTCAATTGCCACAGTTTTGGACATTTTACTAAAGACTGTCGAGTTAGACCAGCCTTACCCTCCAGTCAGCCCTCTGCGTACAGACCTCCCTTAACTCGGGGGAATCAACCGCAAGGAAAAATGTATGCCTTATCAGCTGAGGAAGCTGAGGCCAGCACAGAAGTGGTAGCATGTACATTTTAATTTAAGATTTTCCCTATGCTAAATGTTGATGACCTGCTATACTTATATGCATTGTTGCACTAGGTGTTCTACCTATATCAGGTATACCAGCCTATGTCTTGTTTGATTTAGGAGCTGCACACTCATTCATATCTAAGAAATTTGCTGAGAAACTTGGTATGTCACCCAGGACACTAGATCATGAGATGATTGTTAGTATGCCTACCGGCAAAGTTACACAGTTGAAGGAGGTGTATGGGTCGTGCCCAGTGGAAATCAGTGGGAAGAAATTGGATGCACAACTCATTAAATTCAACATGTAGAATTTTGATGTTATACTAGGCATGGATTGGTTGTCGGCCCATTGAGCTAATGTGGTGTGTGCCAAAAAATTAATTAGGGTGACAGATAATGAAGGAAAAGAATTGGTATACCAAGCAGATAAAATGAAACGGGCTAGAAGGGTCCTCATCTCCGCTCTTCAAGAGGTAAAGTTATTGGAAAGTGGATGTCAGGGTTACTTAGCATCGGTACTTGATGTTGATGCAAAGGTTATACCTCTAGAAGAGGAAAAGGTGGTTAAAGAATTTTTCGACGTATTTCCAGATGATCTGATGCATCTTCCGCCTGATAGAGAGTTAGAATTTACTATAGACTTGATTCCTGGAGCAGCTCCAGTGTCTAAAGCTCCATACAGGATGGCACCAGCCGAATTGAAAGAGTTACAGACGCAGTTGCAAGAATTATTGGAGAAGGGGTTTATTCGCCCAAGTGTTTCACCTTAGGGTGCCCCAGTATTGTTCGTTAAGAAGAAGGATGGCAGCTTGCGTATGTGCATCGATTACCGGGAATTAAATAAGTTAACCATTAAGAACTGGTATCCATTGCCACGCATTGATGATTTGTTTGACCAACTACAAGGTGCAAAGGTATTTTCAAAGATAGACTTTAGATCAGGCTATTATCAGCTCAAGATAAAGTGCGGCGACATACCCAAGACAGCGTTCAGGACTCGGTATGGTCACTATGAGTTCCTAGTGTTATCTTTTGGGTTAACCAATGCACCGACAACATTTATGGATTTAATGAATTGAGTATTTCATGATGTCCTTGATAAATGGGTAATTATTTTTATTGATGACATCTTGATCTACTCTAAGACAGAAGAGGAGCACACTCAACACCTGAGGATGGTGTTACAAAGGCTGAGAGAACAACAATTGTTTGCCAAATACAGTAAATGTGAATTTTGGCTTGAGCAAGTTGGATTCCTGGGACACACAGTGTCTGAGGCCAGAATAGAGGTGGATCCTGATAAGGTGAAAGCAGTAGTAAAGTGGGAAAGCCCTAAGAATGTTACTGAAATTAGAAGTTTCTTGGGTTTGGTTGGATACTACAGGCGTTTCATTGAGAATTTTGCTCGGATCTCAACACCAATGACTAAGTTAACCAAAAAGGGTGTGAAATTTGAATGGGTAGAGGAATATGAGAAGAGTTTTCAGGAATTGAGGAAAAGGTTGGTGTCGGACCCTGTGTTGACCATCTTTGAAGGCACAGGTGGAATGACAGTCTACACTGACGCTTTCAAGGTTGGGTTGGGTTATGTTCTCATGCAACGCGGTAAGGTGATAGCGTATGCATCCCGAAAATTAAAGGAATATAAGAAGAACTACCCCACTCATGACTTGGAACTAGCCGCAGTCATTTTTTCCCTAAAGATTTGGCGACATTATTTTTATGGGGAGAAGTGCGAGATATATAGTGATCATAAAAGCCTTAAGTACTTTTTCACCAAAAAAGATTTGAACATGAGGCAGAGGAGATGGCTTGAGCTCATGAAAGATTATGACCACGATATTCAGTATCATCCCGAAAAGGCTAATGTAGTGGCAGATGTATTGAGTCGGAAGGCACAGACTGTGTCACTCTCATACTTAGCAGTCAGCCCACCACTCATACAAGAGGCGATGCTAATGGATGAAACCCTCTTATATGAAGGAGCAACCTTAGAGCTTGAACATCAACTAGAAAACCTTGAATGGTTGACTGTATCCCTGGCAGCCCTACAAGTGCATCCGTCTATTAAGCAAGAGGTGATAATGAAACAACCTTTGGACCCTGAGTTGCAACGGATCAGAGTTAAGATTCAAGATCAAATAATAAATGACCTTGATTTCATTTTAGCCAGCGACGGGGCATTATTGTTTCGAGGTAGGTTGTGTGTGCCCGATTGGAGATACAAGACAAGATAGTGCGGGAAGCACATAGCTCCGAGTACTCACTCCACCCAGGAAGTACAAAGATGTATAAAGAACTTAAACAAAATTATTGGTGGCCAAGCATGAGAATCACAATAGCCCAATATGTGGCGACTTGTCTTACATGCCAAAAGGTAAAAGCTGAGAGGCATTGACCTTATGGTACTCTTCAGCCACTCCCAGTACCAGACTGGAAGTGAGATAGGATTACAATGGACTTTGTCACCGGACTACTATGCACACCTAAGGGGATGGATGCGATATGGGTGATAGTTGATCGGCTTACTAAGACTGCTCATTTCATTCTCATCAAGACCAAGTTCTCTATGGCCAAGTTAGCATAACTTTTATATGGATAACATAGTGCACTTGCATGGAGTGCCAGTGAGCATTGTGTCAGATAGGGACCCAAGGTTCACTTCCAGATTTTGGAAAAGCTTCCAGCATGCTTTGGGATCACAATTGAATTTGAGTACTGCTTTCCACCCACAGACTGATGGTCAGTCGGAGCGAACCATACAGATATTAGAAGACATGTTCAGGGCATATGCAATGGAAATGTGTGGTAGTTGGGAAGAATAGATACCCCTTATGGAGTTTGCCTATAACAACAGTTACCAAGCTACAATTGGGATGGCTCCATATGAGGCATTATATGGTAGGAAGTGTAGAACTCCTCTGTATTGGAATGAGGTAAGCAAACGCCGAATGTTAGGACCTGAAATAATACAGATGACTTGTGACAAGGTCGATGTTATTCGAGAAAGGATTAAGGTAGCTCAGTCACGTCAAAAGAGCTATACAGACAACCGTAGGAAAAACATTGAGTTTCAAACAGGAGAAAAGGTGTTTCTCAAGATTTCTCCTACTAAAGGGTTGCAAAGATTCCATTGAGCCCGAGATACATTGGCCCATTTGAGATTTTAACCCAGGTTGGCTCAGTAGCCTACATGCTTGCTCTGCTACCTTCACTCGGGAATGTTCATAATGTATTCCATATATCCATGCTAAAGCGATATGTTCATGATCCATCGCATGTATTACCCGTGGAACCAAAATATCTAGAAGCTGATATGACCTATACAGAGCAGCCAGCTGAAATCTTGGACCAAAAAGTGAAAAACCTTCGCAACTACTCAATTTCCTTCGTAAAGGTGCGATGGGTTAATCATTTACTTGAAGAAGCATCTTGGGAGAAAGAGGATGAAATCCAAGCCAAGTACCCACATCTTTTCGAACAACCAGGTATGCCAATTTCGAGGATGAAATTTTCAAAAAGGGGGGGGTAAATGTGATACCCTACTTTTTAAACCAGATCTAATTACACGGTTGACCCGGTTAACCATGCAGGACCCGAACCAGAGAGGGTTAAGGTGGGTTCCTTATGGACCATGATGGCAAGGGTGACTTTGAACACAAGTTGGCCAGACAAGTTTGAGTAAGTGCCAGAGGAGACGGGTGTACCCAAGTCGTGCACATGCACGTATCATAAGGCCATGTACGGGTAATGCTGGTATGTAGCCGTATCCTAAAGTGCATACGTATAATATACCTTATGTCGAGAGTGAGATACATGTCGAGAGTCGAATTCCGTCAAAATCTCACTTGTTGGCTAATTTTTGGCCCTTAGGTGGATGGTCACAGGCGGGCGCATCCGCCCACCTGAGTGACCCACCCATGTGGTTAATAGATATTTTAAAAAAGTATAAATAACATTTATTGTGTTTTTCATTTTCTCATTATTACACTAAAGAGTTAGTGGGAAGAGTAAAGAGGAGAGAGAAAAGAAGGGAGAAAAGAGAACGAAGAAGAAGAAAGGGGAAGGAAGAGGAGGAAGAAATGGATTTAAGCAGCGCCAAGGTTTGATCTTCCCATTCTGACGCCGGAAGAGTGATCCCCAACACGAGATCTACGATTGGAGGTGAGCAAAGGCTATGCTTCTTAAACTTTCACTAAACCCAAGTAAAACCCTTGGTTTGGGTAGAGTTCCTTGAGATCTTATAAATCCCACTTGAGATGGTGAATCTAAGGTTTAATAGATAGTCTATGTGTTGATTTTGAAGGATTTGAAGAAGTGTTTACAAGATTTGAGAAGCATTAGTGATTTCTTGAGCTAAGAAGTGATTTTGGGGTTTGAAAGAGTTCTTGAGCAAAGAAGGTAAGATGGCTTTTCAATCCTTAAATCTAACTTAGATCTATATTAGAATCATCTTATAAGACCTTGGATATGTGGAAAATGTGATTGGAAAAGCCCCATTTGATTTCCCAAAGGTTGGGGAAAGTTTCAAGGAAAAAGGTAATTTTTTGCCCTCTCAGGTGGGCCGGGACCGGTGGGCCAAACAGCCCGCCTGAGGGCACCCGCCTGAGAAGGCAGGCCCTCGGTTCCCACCGGTGGGCCGGGACCGATGGGCCAAACAGCCTGCCTAAGAAGATTGGCGGTCCGGGACTGGTGGGCTAAATAGCCCACCTGAGAAGACCGGTGGGCCGGCCCACCCACCTGAGAAGACAGGTGGGCCGTGACAGGTGTGTTGTCCGACCCACCCGTGAGGCCCCCAACGTGATTTTTGTATCCGAATGGACCCAGAACGGACGTGCAACCTTCTTTTATGATTTTAAATATGATTTAACCATCAAATATTGTTAGTTTTGACCCCAAGGTGGTGAAATGCTGACCCCCTTCACTTATGATAGGTTCACTAAAATTTACGTTTCTCGCGTTGAATTTCATCCGTATCGGGCGTGAGTCTTTGTACACAACAAGTAAGTGGGAAGAGGACGTTTGACTTTATTTTAAGGCTTGTTTGGCATCATTTAATTGTATCTAGACTAGCCATGTCATCATACAAATTATGTGTAGCTTAGTCATCCTCATATGATTATGACATGTGTGTTATGTTTTATATTCTCAATGCTAAATGATTGATGTGCTTATGTGATGAATGATGGGATCACTGTGCATGATGCATTATTAGACTAGATGTCGTAGTCAGTTTGGAAACGAGTGCATTAGTGGCCCGTGGAATGGGATGCGGTGGCACTATACAATTGTACTATGTCATATAGGAGCATGCGATTTAGGATTATCATCTTCCCGTTCTACGACCCTTCCCAACAGGGGTTGAGGTGTTGGGTTATCATTTGGGAGGAAGTAGTGATCGCAGTTGTCGGGTCACTATGGCTGTTAGACATACGCCCAGTTAGTCATTAGGACAGTCGACAATCTCAATGGTATATTCAAGAGGGCCAATCGTACTGCTTTTAAATTGCTGGGGTCAATACCTTTACTTTTTGTCATTTACTTTTATGTTGAGAGCAGGTGGTCGGCATGTTTTACTTTTTCGAGTACTCATGGTGGGCCTTCTCCGACAACCTTATGGGCGTATCGCAGGATGGAGTTCGCGGCTCGTACCCGGGGCATACGCGCACTGTGGTTGTAGTAGCACCAAACCAAAGACTTAGTAATGTTGTTTAGGTGGATGAGATTTAAAATGAATTACATAGCATATAGTGCATATGAATGTGATTGTTGTGTGGTCCTTCTTTCACTTACTGAGCTAATGAGCTCATCCCACGTGTACACCTCTTTTAGATGATTTTGTAGGTCACCCACCTAAAGATCAAGGGTCGGCCCCCACAGTTGAGTTTCTCGATGAGGATTGGTGGGTCCCTAAGGAATATGAGCACGGTACGGATTGCACGTGCGAGGGATGTGCTGCGGGATTGCAGTATTTACGTCGTGCAGAGTTTTACTTTTTGATTCTTTTGATGACCCCTTTTTGTGTACATGATACCTGAATTGTTATTCTTTTTATCTAAATATCATGCCTGCGGGTTCATATGTATTTATCTATATACTACAATTTGGGTATCAAGTATATTAGGGGTATTTACAGGTAAATTAAGTCTTCCACTGAACTTTTGAACGTTTATCTTAGATGTGTGTATGCTCTGGTTGGGTACTGTATCAGATGATCTTGGCAGGGTTGGGTAACTGGAGTTAACCCGGTCACCGGTCCGATTCTGTGTGAACGGGGTGTGACATGTAGTCTAAAGACCATTCTCTTGAAATTGAAAGCCCCTTTCATGTAACCAACACAAATGGGGGAGCTTATACTCTTTACTTCTCATTTCTTCTTCCCTCATTTTTTTTCTTGGTTACCACACTACTTCCTTGACTTCCAACAGCTTTATATGCCTCTAACCACAAGAGATTGGGTATCTTCCTTTCAAAGTATAAGCCTTCACTGAGATTCAACTAAAAAATCCAGCCACCTTTGTAGCTACTCTGCTCATTTTCATCTGATAGGTGTGTAGTGCTCAAAGAGGCCAAAAATCTACAATTTGAATGGACCCAAATGGAGCTAGGATGAGGGAGTTATGTTCATTTGAAGTTTGGCCTCTAAATTGGCCTAAAATATAATCTTTGCGGGTGGCGCAGGATGCACCGACGGTGTAGGGTGCATTGGCATGAATCTCAACCGTAGGATCTATCCTTAAATGGTGCCCTTAATTCCAGCCATTAGATCAGACAAACGGCTCTCAAATCTGGTCTATTGGATTGGAACAAGATCTAACAATCATAAGTCGATGATGTTAGCAGTCAGACATGCTGTCTCTTTGCCATTGGGTGGTGGTACGAAATGATTGAGGCATCAAAAAGGGGAATTTGCTTACAACTGTTAGATTGTGAGATAGGGAATATTCCAAGCTTTATTTTATAGCAACTAACCCTTCAACCTTGATTTTTTGTGTTGAAAATCCCACAGCTAGATTCTTCATAATTACAACAAAATGCCTCACTTCAAACTTCCAAATCCAAAACTCCTCCACCAACACTGTGAGCTTTTGGCCAATTTCCGAATTGGTTTTTTAGACAGATTTCATAAAAATTACCATACTTCTTTATACGTCTTGGAATTGAATTGAAACAAAAATTTTATGCACCACGAGTCGGCGCTCAACAATCTTCTAGAAGACCTTATCATCAGACTCACCCATGAGAAACACCGAATTGCCCTTGAACCTTGCGGATATCATAACTTCCTCATACGGTATTGAAATGAGATGAAACCAGATGTGTTGGAAATAATAAATTATGCTTGCATTATCACATGGAGGATCAGCCGTCCAAAAAAATAAATTTTCATATTGAAAATGCCTCCATATGTAAAATAGGTCAAATTTATCTACAAATGCCGTAACTTCTTCATACGGTATCGAAACGGGACGAAATCAGATGCATTAAAAAGAAGAAATTACACTTGCATTGTCATATGTAGGATCCATTGTCAAAATTTATTTTCAATATCAAAAATCTCCCCGAGCGTAAATAGGCCAAATTTATCGATTTTGGTCTAGAATTTTGTACCACCTATCATGGATGACTCAACTCACTCCGAATACTTCATATAACATTGACATCTCATTGTAGAGACCATACTCTACCACACAACCACTTTTTGCCTCTTCACCAAAATTGGCCACGTCAGCACTGACATGTGGCTGAGGTTGCCAACAAGGACAACCAGAAAACATCAAAGGTTTCTAATTGGACCATATTTTATACATCCATAAAAATTTTAATTGAGAAATTTGATTCTAGATCGATGATAAAAAAAAACTATATAATGTGATTTTCTCACGTTTACAGGTTACAGGGTCATAAGCATCAAGAATGCTAAATGGGACAGTTCGATCCAATCTAGACACCGTTTACCTATGGATCTACTTACATGTGATCAAGGGCAAGATGGGAAGAAGTTTCACTGAAGCAATCAAGGGCAAATGAGGAATTTCACCTCAAATTAGAACTTTAACCAAGAGATTGAACAACAAAGAAGAATCAGATAAGGGAGGACTTACGCAAGTTTATGAAGAGAAGTGTAAGGGCATGATGGTAATTTTTAAAGTTGAGGAGTTCTCCAGATAATATTAGATATTACAATCATTGCGTTTGTGATTTAAAATAATATATTTTTAATTCTTGGGTCGAGTCAGCCCGAGGTCACGATGGAGAGATATAGCCAAAAAACGATTTTTGGTTAATTTGAAATTTACAATTTTAAAAAATAAATTCAAAATATCTCTTCTCTCTCCCACACATAATTCTTTCTTTCCCATTCCTATTTCTTCTTAGTTTCCTTATTTCTTTCCCTCTTTCTTCTCTTGCAAGCATGGATTTAGTTCTCGGTATAAGTACTAGTATTAGTCTCTATCGATACTGATCTGATCCGTATTGATATTGGAGAGGATTGATGCGTTTCGGTCATTTTTGCCCCTTGTTTTTCAGAAAAAGTACATTCTTTACTATTTTACCTCTAAAACAATATGAATAACCGATCCAAATCAGTCAGGGTTCGGGGATCGATCTCGGCCGATATCAATACGATATTGATACTTGAAACCATGCTTGCAAGTGTCTTTCTCTTTCCTAAACTGTTTCTAACTCTCCCTCTCTCTTCTCTGGAAACTATCTTTCCCTCTCCTAAACTTTTTTTAACATTCTCTCTCCTTAGCCTATATATAGGAACTTAATTCACAACTTGAGAATTACTACTTTAGAGAGCTTTTTCTTATAAGCCTTTTCTTTTCTCTTGAGTTGTAAGTAAAGATTGAAGTTGAAAGTTGAAGTTATTAATCTTAGATTTCTGCAGTAAATATTCAGTATAGTCATTTTTTTATTCTCTTTTTAATTTAATATTTAATTTGATATCATGTCTTGTCCATCTTTTAGTTATTTTTCATCTATCTTCATCACCACGCTTAACTAAATCCGTAACTTGGGGATTGGATGAAACTATAATATGAAGAGTAAATTGTAAGCAATTGATTGACCATTTTCATAATTCCATATAACCAAAATCCTATTACAATGTTAAAATTATGTATGTCATTGAGTACCTTTCGTATATGTAATTGCCAACTTTTCATACGGTCTTGATTATAGTCTAATGATATGTATGTGTTGAATAACTCATGAGACATATTGGATTAAAAAATCCATATTTCCTATTGACCTATTTAAGCATCCAATACAAGGCTAAATTGTTTGTAGATTATTCATAAGTTTTATGGTAGATTCTAATTCCTAAACGCTTCCCCACATCATAATTTCACACCTCTATAGTGCTTGCTTAATTTTAGGTTCATTATTCATTCTTGCCTTAATTTTAGATTCACTTTATTATTTGCATATTTAATTTAATTTCGTAATTAATTCTTGCCTTTCACCATTGTTAGTTTAGTTTACTTTAATTTGTGACAACCTCATTAGCTTGTACATTCTGCCTAGGTTAGAACTGAACTTTCCATAGAGCTCACCTCCCTGTGATCAACCCTCATCCACACGACCCATGCACTTGCGGTATTACTTTATTTTTCAGTCAAGTTTTTGGCGCCATTACTGGGAAGGCGACGCCTTTGTGTTCAATTTTAGACTGATTCAGAGTGTTTTTTTTTTTTTTTTCTATTTTAGTTAAAAAAGAAAAGATTTAGGATTCACCTTAGTGTTGAATTCATTGCCACAACTTGTGCAGTGCATGAGTGTTTGGTCCAGAAACTCTAAAGGTCATTTAGAGCATATAAAATTACACAACATGACTGAGGAAACACCCAAAACCCTCCGGGATAGATTCTACTCTGCCCGGGCAACGCAACCTTCATGCATTCGTTTGCTAGCTACTCAAGGTATTAACCATGAACTTAAATCTCAGTTCATTACCATGTTACCTCATTTTTATCGTCCACCATTTGAAGATGCCTACCTATTCCTTAGGGAATTTGAGGAAGTGTGTGTCCTTATAAAGATGTAGCAATAGACAGATGATGATGTTAAGCTGAAATTTATCACTTTCTTGCTGAAAGATGGAGCAAAAAAATGGCCATATGGGCTGCCTACTAATTATATTACCACTTGGGAGAAAGTTGCAGTGGAATTTCTGAAGAAATACTTTCCCTTGCACAAAATTAATAAGATTAGGAATGATATTCTTCAATTTAGACAAAAACCAAGTGAATCATTTTCCAAGCTCATGGAAAGATTCAAAGACCTTCTCCAAGAGTACCCTCGCTATGTACTTGATACATAACATGTGTGCCAAATCATATATAAGGGAATTGACTATCACACAAAGCAGATGTTGGAATCCATATGCCCTATAGGATTCACTTCATTTACTGATGCCAACATTGCTTGGAACTTTTTAGTCGACCTGGCTGAAAGACTTATGAGTAGGAATCAACTCAGGAGAGTGAGAGAGCCATCACTGCCAAAGGTTTCTTTGCTTAAAGTGTTGCGGCAAAAGAAGCTCATTTAGATAGTCTTCTCAAGAGACTAGAAGCTATAGTGGTTAAGAGACCATTTCAAGTGTATCAAGTTAATTAGACTATCCGTATATGGAATTAATACTATGCTCAAAACCATGTTATGGAGAAATGCCCCCATCTTTCTGGATGTAGCAATAGTAGTGAGAATGTGAGTGTAATGTACCCCAATAATGCATATAATAGCACTTACAATCTAGGATGGAGGAACCATCCAAACTTCTCTTGGAACCAAGGGAATAAACAAGTTGGACCATCAAATTTTTAGAATCAATATCAGTTTGGTCCACCAAGGTCCAACCCTCCTTCTAATTTTGTTAGGCCACCACCCCCAATTCTAAATTTGCAACCCCTTGGGTTTAATTGGGTGAAGCGGCTAGGATCAATTCATTAGAGAAAAATACGAAACTTCTCATGAGTACTTTCATGACAAGTTGATATAGTATGGAGAAGCAAATCTCCCAACTTGCTACAGCTTTACATGAACGGGAAAAAGGGAAGCTGCCAAGTCAACCTGTTCCGAGGAACTTGAATTTGAATCAGCAAGGACAATCTAATTCGCTGAATTCAGTTCAACAAAGTTCACACCAAGGAGAGCCCTCCAATTATTGCAATTCCATCTATGCATTAAGGAGCGGCCATGAGTATACTCGGGAAGATATACTTGCATCATCTGAAAATCTCGAGAGCCCTTCTGTTTAGGTTAGTACTCCATATCCTTTGCAAGGTTCGTCTGAGGAACCTGGTACTGTTACTATTCAGGATAAGCAACCTGAGTGAGTATTTGTGCCTATTGCCCCATTTCCAAAGAGATTGGTGAATACTAAGAAAACTGCTTCCGTTGATAAAATCCTTAATGTTTTCAAGAATGTGCAGGTAAACATTCCTTTTGTTGGATGTAATTTCACAGGTCCTCGCTTATGCTAAAGTCCTCAAAGATTGATGCACTCGAAATAGACCCACTAATGTGCCCAAGAAAGTCTTCTTGGCTGCAAATGTTAGCACTATTCTGTCTCACCAAATGGTAGCTAAATATAAAGATCTTGGTTTCCCCACTATATGTTACACCCGTGCCCTTATCCGGTCTAATTTGAACTATTGTGACAGGCCTCAGATCGGAGATCAGAAGTACGACCTAGTTTTGCCTCACGGTTGCATATTGTCGAAGGCGTAGAGATGACCCCACATGTTCGTGCATTGTGTGCCTATCTAACTGGGGGGATTCATACCTTCTTATCCCAAATGGTAAGTGACCCGACTCCCCACACTTGATTTTCGCCACGCATCAAAATTATCGAAAGGCCTTGAGCATGTTTGAGGGTAATCACCCATGCGAGACCAGCCATGAGATAGCAAGCTGTCTTGACCTCGGAAACAAGCCACCAGAAGCAACCTGGGCCTGGATCTGGTGCCTATTTTCGGTGGGTTGATAGGCTACTGTTGGGGTTTCGATGCCTGTGGTTCCCGTCACTCGCATCGTAAATGACTCTGGATGATCCCAAATCATCCTTCACACCTTTCTCGTGATGTGAGCACTTTATGGACCTAAATGTGTGGGTCTTCGTGCCCCAAAATTCATTTTAACCCGATTGGTCCAAAAAGGGTCCAAACCAAACAGACCCTAAGGTCCACTTAAGTTATAAGTGGAATCCTTATTTCCCTTGTGCTTAACATAGGAGAGGAGAGAAAGAGGAGAGGAAATAAGAGGAAGAGGAAGAAGAAGAAGGTTGGAGGCTTACCTTGGTGCCGGGTGCCGCTAAGTTGCCAGAATCGCTGTTGGAGGTAAGGACACTCACTTGCACCACTCTCTCTCTTCATTTCAACCTAGAAAAAGCTAGGTATGGATGGAGTCTTGGTGTAAAAACCATATTGAGGTTGTAGGATGCGTGTTTTACATTTTTAATGTTGTTGTCGAGCTCGAACCAAGCCCGGTGAGCTTCGGCAACATATATTGTTAAAAGACCAACTAGGGTTTTGATCTTTCGATCGACGTATCTCCTAAACGGCTTAGTGGAATTAAAAATTTCTTGGTTTAGAATGATGCTAGGAACATCTCCTACAAACTCCACAGAATAAATCTTGATGATCGAGCCCGAGCCGAAAAGCCCCAATTCAAGTTGAACCTTTCTATACTACCAGTGAAAATATGGCATAGGAAACACTGTAGCTATTTTTGATGGGCTATTTCCAGTGGACATATGAGCCTTATGTGCTCTCTATCACCACCACTGGAAACAGGACTAATATTTTCAGTGGAAATGCCCTGTTTCCAGTGGGTGTTTCCGGTGACAGTACTGTCAATTAGGAACAGTGTCTGTACCTTTTGGGGGGTGACCTGTGTGGGTCCCTCTTGATATTCCCAATGCGTACTGATGTACAATTCCTTTGTGTCTAGGATAGTGAAGCGAACGTGCCCCGAAGCTAGAATTAATTTGATCGATTGATGGTCGTACTTAAACCCAAACACACTCGATCGTAAACCAAGTGAGGGATGGACTATGTTTATTTTTTGAATTTTTATTATTATTAAATTATCCACATGCTTAGAAATTATATGTTTAAATTGTAATTGCTCAAATGCAATGATGATATGTTATATTGTTATTTACGATTATGATATGGATTGTATGGAGATGTATGATGGGATCCAGTGTTACCGAGGTGGTACTGGTACCGTGATCGGCGTGTGTTTGGTTGTGTGTGTGAGACGAAATCCGATGTGGCCAAGGTGGTACCAATGCCGTGATTGCCGTATGTATGTTGCATTCATGTATTGATTATATGTATTAAAGTTATTTGTAGTCACGGGTTACACTTTGTGGCCAAGGTCTCGCTGGTATCGTGTACCCACTTTGTGGCCAAAGTCTCTTTGGTATTGTGTATCCCAGGACTGCATTTAGAAATGGATACGCTTTGTGGCCGATGATTGGTACCGGTGTCGCATAGTCTATATTTAACTGTGATATACATGCTAGATTAGGTAAACGGTCTCAGGTTTCACTTTGTGGCCAAGGTCTCACTGGTATCGTATACCTGGGACTGTATTTGGAGATGGATTACACTTTGTGGCCGAGGTCTTACCGGTATCGTGTAATTCATACTAGCAGTGTCACTATAAAGGCATGTAGAATATATTTGGTTAAGTATCACTCCCTATGCTACAAACCCTTGCCAACAGGGGTTGAGTTGTTGGATTACCCATTGTGGTATGTTTGATATGCCTTTCCAGAATGCCACAACTGTGGTACAATGCGATTGTTGTAGGAGGCAGGAACCTATCCGGCGTGGCCAATGTGTTACCGATATCGTGACTACCAGGAGGGGGTTGTCAGGGGTTTGCTGGGTGACCCATGGATGCATACGGGGATTGGCAAGCTTCTATTCACGGCTAGGGTTTGTATCCTTACGTAGTCGATGACGGTTCCGAGATGAAGGATACAACCTAATGCGCCGTAGTAGCATTTACCAGACTTAGTTTGTATTGCTAGGATTCACGGCTAGGGTTTGTATCCTTACGTAGTTGATGGCGGTTCCGAGATGAAGGATACAACCTAATGCCCCGTAGTAGCATTTACCAGACTTAGTTTGTATTGCTAGGTGGATAATAAATAAATGAACTGCATTACGAGCATCATGGACTATGTGTTTAATTTTCATAATCATGCATCATAAATTATTACTGTTGTTATCTTGCTTGGATGTGCTTGACCCCATCCCTCACTGAGCGAGTTGGAAAGCTCACCCCATGTATACACACTTTTTAGATGATGATGCACGTACGGTCATGCCTGTGGCTAGTGACTCTTTTTTCTCCGGACCTGAGTACTGAGTGAGCGACTAGTGGATACCAGAAGCGGAGGAGCATGGCCAGGACTGTGCTTGTGACTTTTGTACATATGCCGTGCCATGAGGTGTTCGGTGTATTTTTGATTATGTTGATACAGGTTTGTGAATATTATGTTTTAAACTTGATATATGTAAGTCTTGAAGGATTGTAAATAGAATAACTTGGTTATTGTTATTATATTATCATTAGATGTTTCCCCATTTTATTTATAATTCCGCCACTATACTCTGATTCCACTGCCTATATTGGTTTGTGATGGGAGGTTGTGAAAATATTAAGGTATTGCTATCAGAGATCCTGGTAGGTTGTTAGACAGGTATGTGTCTTATTCACACCACCAGTATTCCTAATGGTAAGTCGGGTGTATTGGAAATGGGGTGTGACACTATATGTTGTGTTATTGGTAACATAAAGATAGACCATGTTTTTTTTTTCTTTTTTAAATCTTAGAGCAAGTGTTTATCTCTTGCCTTTCTCTGTCTACCAGTAGTTAGACTTGACATAGCTGAAATCGACTAATGTCACGCTTCAGTTAGTGGATAGATCAGTCAAGACTCCCAAAGGCATGGTTGGGGATGCCTTACTTAAAGTTGAAATTTTTTTATTCCCTATTGATTTCATTATTTTAGATACCTAACCAGTTTCCAACATTCGAGACCAGATCCCAAACATTTTTGGTAGACTGTTCTTTGCCAACAGCAATGCCATAATCAATTGCAAGAATGGTATAATGAAACTTTCTTTTGGAAACACTTCCGTGGACTTTAATGTCTTCAGGTTGGGTAAGCAACTAAATGTCCATGAGGAAGTTCATATGCTCCAAGAAATTTAGATTTCATTGAGACATATTTTGATATTGATTTTGATTTTGGATTTCAAGAGTGTATGGAACAATTGGGTGGTTTTGATGAGGGAATTATGTCTGAGGTTTGGAGTCTCCAACCACCTATAGAGCCCATTGGACCCTTATCTACTTTAATGCCCAAGCCTTCCGTCGTTGAACCCCCTAAGCTTGAGTTGAAGGAGTTGCCCTCCAATCTTAAGTATGTTTTCTTAGGTAAAGATCATACTCTTCAAGTCATCATTGCTTCTGATTTGACTTCAAGTTAGAGGGAGGAGTTGATCGAGCTTCTAAAGGAAAATAAGAAGCCATAGGATGGACTATAGCTGACATCAATGGAATTATCCCTTCTATTGTTCAACATCATATTCATCTCATTAAGGGGTCCAAACCTTCAACGGAACCCCATAGAAGAGCTAACCTAGTGATGAAGGAAGTCATTCAAAAAGAAATTCTAAAGTGGATGGATAATAGGATCATTTATCCAATTTTTGATAGCCACTAGGTGAGTCCAATTCAATTTGTGCCAAAGAAATCTGGTAAAACAGTAGTTCAATCTGCCAGTAATGAATTGATTTCAACACATATCCAAATGAGGTAGAGAGTTTGCATTGACTACTGTAAGTTAAATATGGTAACTTGGAAAGGCCACTTTCCTTTTCCATTTATTGATCAATTTTTTTTTTTTTACTAACAAAGGGTATCCAGGCTTTCGGCCTAACTAGTCCCGTGGGCCCATACAGACCTCACAATCCCATGGACCGGGTCATACCGAGGTTGAATGAGAACCATTCAACTTTCACTGAAAGCAATGAAGAGCATTAAGCACCCCTGTATGAGTGGCCCAAGGTGTGCCTAGTGGGAATCAAACTTAGGACGGCTGAGTTTATGGCTCATACCAGCCATTTATTGATCAAATGTTAGAGCATCTAGCCAGCCATGAGTATTATGGTTTCCTAGATGGATAAACTGGTTACAACCAAATTCTTATTTGCCCCCAAGAATCAACATAAAACTACATTCACATGCCCATTTGGTGCTTACCGATGCATGCCATTTGGGCTATGTGATGCCCCTGTAACTTTCCAACGATGCATGATGAGCAAGTTTTTAGATTTAATGGAGAAATTTCTTGAAGTCTTTATGGGTAATTTTTCCATTCATGGATCCACCTATTCTGAGTGCCTTCATCATCTCTGACTGGTTTTAAAGAGATGAGATAGAAGAACTTCGTTCTCAATTGGGAGAAATGTCATTTCATGGTGAAAGAGGATATTGTTCTTGTACATGTATTTTCAAGGATGGGATTAAGGTTGATAAAGCCAAGGTGGACCTTTAAGGACATTCGTTCTTTTTTGGGGCATGCTGGCTTTTATAGGCGGTTTATCAAGGACTTTAGAAAAGTGGCTAGACCTCTCACCAACTTGCTTGCTAAGGATCAACCCTTCAATTTTTCCAAGGAATGTCTCAAGAATTTTGAGTATTTGAAGGAGTTGACCATTACACCCATTATCCAGCTATTTGTTTGGACTGAGCCCTTTGAGTTGACATGTGATGCATCTGCTTCTGCAATTGGGGCTATCTTGGGGCAAAGAATTGATAAGTTGCCCTATGTCATCTATTATTTAAATAGGACTCTTAATGATGCACAACTTAACTATACCACTACTGAGAATGAATTCTTAGCTGTTGTATTTGCTTTAGAGAAATTTTAGTCCTACTTGATTGTTTCTTGTGTCATCATTTACATAGACCATGCAACTATTAGATATCTTATGTAGAAGAAGAATGCTAAGGTTCGTCTCATTCGGTGGGTCTTATTGCTCCAAGACTTTGATCAAGAGATATGGGATAAGAAAGGAACTGAAAATCTGGTTGCAGACCATTTATCCCAGTTGCCCAATTCTTTGACTGATGAGTCTCCAGTCAATGAGAGTTTTCCTAATAAACAACTAATGACAGTCTCTAGTGAATCATGGTTCACTGATATTGTCAATTATTTGGCTAAGGATATGACACCTAACCATTGGTCCACCTAAGATAAGTATCAGTTCCATTCCCAAGTTAAGCATTTTTTCTTTGATAACCCTTGCTTATTCAAGACATATCAGGATTAGATTATTCGATGTTGTGTTTCCGATCATGAGCACCCTGCAATCTTATCCTTTTGCCATGATTAGGCATATGGAGGCCATTTTGGCCCAAAGAAGACTGCAACCAAAGTTTTGCAGTGCGGATTTTATAGTCCCAGTCTCTTTTAATATGCATTTGAATATTGCAAGGCCTGTAGTGCATGCCAATCTTTAGGCCGCATTTCTGAGTGCAATATAATGCCTCTCAACCCAATTTTGCTGGTTTAGGTTTTTGTGTTTGGGGCATCGATTTCATGGGCCCCTTTCTAAATTCTTTTCACAATTTATACATTCTATTGGCTATTGACTATATCTCAAAATGGATAAAGGCCATTTCTTGCAAGGCCAATGACCACAAATTGATTGTTAACTGTCTTAAGGAGAACATTTTCTCCCTTTTTGGTACACCTTGTTCTATCATTAGTGACAAGGGCAAGCATTTGTATAATAGACCATTTGAGGTCCTCAAGAAGAAATATGGTATCACCCATAAGCTGGCTCCACCCTATCATCCTCAAACTACTGGCCAGGTTAAGGTATCCAATGGGTAGATTAAGTAAATTCTAGAAAAGGCTATCAACCCTAATCACAAGGATTAGTCTCTTAGACTAGTGGATACCTTGTGGTCTCACAACACTGCGTTCAATACTGATTTTGGATAATCTCCTTACCGCCTTGTATATGGGAAGGTATGTCATCTTCCGGTTGAGTTAGATCATAGAGCCTTTTGGGCTATAAAGTAGCTGAATTTTGATCTACCTACTACTGGTACTCATAGAGGACTCCAACTAGCTGAGTTGAAGGAGCTCCGTAATGATGCCTATGACAATACTAGGATTTACAAGTCGAAAACTAAGGCTTTTCATGATAGACAACTCCTTAGGAAGTCTTTTATACATGGTGATAAGGTTTTGCTTTACAATTCTAAGTTACATATTTTTCCAAGCAAGTTGAGATCCCGTTAGGATGGTCCTTATGTTGTATAGATTGTTTTTTCTCATGGTACTATTGAGGTCTTGAACCCTAGCACAGGTGCAATTTTCAAGGTCAATGGTCAATGGTTGAAGCCCTTCATTGAGTTGCCATCTTCTACTCTGGAAGAGGTCATAGATCTCTATGAGCACCTATTTTCATGATGATATCTCTTAGGAGTTTGAATTTTGTGTGTTCATTCCTTGAAAATACTCACGAGACACAACTTGTCCACTAGGGTAACCTAGGGGTTTAAAAGCTTGCACATGCAAAGTGCAATTGTGATTCCTACAAGTGAGTTAGATTTTTATTTTTTATTTAATTTTCTTTTCTTTATGTTTGCTTGAGGACTAGCAATTTTTTATTTGGGGAGTGAAGTTCCCACTTTTTGCTATTATTCACATTGTTTGTCTGGCTGAAGACAGTAAACTTAGCACTCATGGGAGGCAACCCCTATTTTATTTTAGTTTTTGGTTGTTTTTTAGTAATTTCACCAGGTAAGAATAGATATCAGGCATAGTTGAAGCTGATAGGTTGTAGTCACACTTCAATCTATAAGATTGTATTGCTTTTCCCTTTTGTTTATATTTGTTTCTCCCTTGTCCTTTATTTTCTATATTATGTACATGCCATTGGGGGAGACGAAAAAAAAAAATGAAAAACACAAATTTTCATTTGTAAGCATTCGAATTTCATTTTCTTGAGTTATAGCTTGGATTATGGGATTTGTAAAATTCATTTAACACTTAGTTAAACAAAGAACACTATAGTCTTTTATTAAGTGTTGAGTTTCCACTTGAAAATTTTGAGTTTTTCCATCTCTTGTAAGTTGAAGATGTTTTAATGCATCTATGAACGCTTAAATAAAAATTAGAATTCATGCATTCAAGAAAAAAAGAGATCACTTTCTTAGTCACCGGGTCTCTTTGCCACGAGCATTGAGTTTCACGTCAATGGTTGGGATAATTGAAAAAAAAAAAGCTCCTTAGTTCAGTTTTGGCTCGTAGCCTATTTGGTTCAAGTTAGTAAGCCCTAGGGGTGTTCTACATCTAGTTCCTTGAAGCCATCTGGCTTGAGAGTGATTGGCTTAAAGCTCGCTACAAGGACCATTTAGAATTTTTAAGAGGCCAGGACATTACACAAACCTTAGTAGCGTGTGTGGAAAAGGAAAAAGATATTGAAAAGAATTGCATGAAAGAAAAGAAAAAAAAATGGGTTGAATTATAAAGTACTTGAACATTTAAAGTGTGACTTGAGATGGGTGAACTTGAGTGTATAAGTGAGAATTTGCTTGACCTAGAAGAATGTTTTGTTCTTTATTTACGTTTGTGTTAAATAAATGAGCAAGTCTTTAGAGTTTTTGCTATGATTTATAGAATTTAGATTTTAGTTTGTTCTTAAGTGAAGGAATTGAGTTGACTGTTTCTTTATCTTTATTTCACTCAGGACAAGTAAAATTTCAAGTTGGGGGAATGTGATTAGACTGTATTTTATACATCCATCACAATCATTTTAATTCAGCATTTTGATTCTAGATCGGTGATTAAAGCGATTACATAATGTGATTTTCTCACATTTGCATGTTACAAGGTCATGGGTATAAAAGATGCTAAATGAAGATTCGATGAAATCTGGACACCGGTTTACCTATAGATCCACTCACATGTGATCAAGGGTAAGATGGGAAGAAGTTTCATTGAAGCAATCAAGGAAAAATGAGAAATTTTACCTCAAATTAGAAGTTTAACCAAGAGATTGAACAACAAAGAAGAATTAGACAAGGGAGGACTTGCAGAAGTTTGAGAAGAGAAGCATAGAGACATGATAGTGATTTTCAAAGTTGAGAAGTTCTCCGGAACATATAGGATATTGGACTCGTTGTGTTTGTAATTTAAAATGATGCATCTTTAATTCACAAATTGAGTCAGTCTGAGGTCAGGATGGAGAGATATAGCCAAAAAACCGTTTTGGGCTAAGTTGAAATTTAGAATTTTAAAAAATAAATTCAAAATATCTCTCATTTCTTTCACAGGTAGCTCTCTCTTTCCCATTCTTATTTCTCCTTGGTTCCCTTCTTTCTTTCCCTCTCTCTTCTGTTGCAAGTATATTTCTCTTAAAAGGAACACATACTTGATGTGAGTTTCACTAAGTCTAGTGAGTGATGGGGTTCATGCAAGCAGGCATATATAGGCCATGATGTGAGTATGATGTAATTCATTTTATTAATAACCACCTAACAAGCAAATAATTCAGGTATAATGCTACTGCAACACATTACGCAGTATCCTTGATCCCATAATCGTCATTGGTCACTTGGTAATACAAATCCTAGTTGCGGTTAGGAGCCTGTCGGTCCCGGAATGTGCTTTGGTCACCCAGTAAACCTTGATAAACCCATCCTCGCAGCCATGGTACCTTGGAAATGGCATCCCAAAAAATCTCATCAAACCTACCACAGTGGGTTACCTAACACCTCACCTCTGTTGGCAAGGGATCGTAGCATAGGGTAGTTATTCCTGATCAAAATAATATGTCTTTCATAATGATATAGTTAGTAAGGCTAACGCAGTATCGAAATCACCATTGGCCACACTGCATTCCATGTGCAAACCTAGCTCTAGCATGCATATAATTAGTATAGCATTATAGTACCGAAATTACCATCAGCCACACCGTAAACCATATGTAAGCTTAGCTTAATGCACACAAAATGCATAATTCAACCATGTGGTAATCACAGTACTAGAATTCCCACAACCATACCAGATCCCACCCATTCACAATCACATTACATCAATAGTTTATATACAAGCATTTGATATATTTGAAAGTAAAAACATATATGAGGTTATAATTTAAAACACGCGATTGAAATGGCATACATTAGTTTTAAAATTTAAAACACTCCAAAATAAATCAAACCACTTCTCACCTTATTTGCTGACTAGGTGAGGAGATTCCTGATAAAGGATGCTCGAAACCGTCGCCTATTTGAGAAGAAGAGAAATAGAGGTGCTGCAAACGTCCTCTTTCTAGGGTTCAAAATGATCAGGCTCCTTTTTTGTTCGTATTTTGTTTAAAGGTCAAAAAGGTAAATTGCATTTGTAAATTAATGGTGTTAGACTTTAGGGTTACGTTTGCCATTTTTTATTTTTTAGGGTGGTATCTCAGATAAATTTTAAAAATAGGGGTGGTACAAGATAATTTTCCAAATTGAATTATTTCCTCATGGGATCCACTGTACACATAATGGCTACTCCACTCTTATCCCCACACCACATAGGACCTACCTACTTCATTCATACACCTTATGAGTCTAAGGTGGTGGGTCCTCGTGGTCCGATGATTGGATTAAGTCATTTGAGCAAAGCTCACTGGTAAGCAAACAGGACCTAGTGAGCCTTGACTATTAATAGAAAGAGATGGACTTGTGAGCTCCTTGCACAAACCCTAAAATCATATGAGATGGAGAAGGAGAAAGGATCAGTTGTCGGTACTTCTAAAGGTAAGGAACTCTTCCGTCTCCATTTTTGGGTTTTGGTAGCTTAGAATCAGGGTTTGGCTAGGTTGAAGGGGTACATCCCTACCCCGATGACTTTAGCTAACCAGGTGTTTGAGATTTAAAATGTAACCGCAAGCGTACGGATCAGTGTAGCTACGGGTCGAACACAGGGAGAGCAACCACTTTATTTTTTTATTTCTTTTAATAATGCGAAAGTGAACCGATTAATAGTTGTGATCTAATTCTAATTACCGTCCTAAACATATGTATCTAAAATAACGTCCTAACCATTCATCATCTAAGAATTT